>NC_091745.1:80335120-80352620 GCF_043380555.1 Nothobranchius furzeri | reverse complement strand
GATGTATGATGGAGCTTGATTATTAAGAGCTTTATATGTGAGAAGAAGGATCTTAAAATCTATTCTGAATTTAACAGGTAGCCAATGTAGGGAAGCTAAGCCAGATCAGAGCTGTTTCCTTCCTCTGACACACCTGATTCACATAAATGACGAGTTAACGAGCTTCTGCAGGACTCAACATGCTCAAATGTGATGAAGCAGAAAGCAGGTGGACTTGGCAGGATGATGGCTGCCCTACAGACTCTCTTCTACACCCGTGGTCCAACAGGTTCGCCCATGATGATTGTAGCCGAGGCAGGGGTCAGGGGTCAGTGGGTCTACTCCTGCTTCAGTACCAGAGTCTTCATCCTGTGTGAAGAGGGGCTTAAAGAATGAGTCGGACTGGAATGTCTGTTACTGCCTCGTGTTGTGGGTTTTAGATCATGACTTCATAGTCGCCCTCTAGACTTCGTTTGCAGCTCAGAGAAAGGAGTCACCAAAAACGTATGACTCTAATTTTATGATCAGTCAAAGTATCTGTCATTCATTTGTTGTAAGTGAAATTTTTCGCCAGAACCAGAGGAAAACATTGTTTCACATGTTTTAAAGAACCGTTTGAACAGACGATGAATGCATGAATCGTCGTGCCTCGGTGAACCAGCTCCAAACGACTGAAAAGAGATTTAGACAGAAACATTTGGAGTTTCTGAATAAAACATTTTAAAATGAAAAAACACCATCTGTGAGGTCTGCATTCATCTTTCATGCACCTCGGTGCTCCAGACGGCTGCGAGCTTTAGAAAACTCTCCACTTCCTGCACCTCTAACCTCATCTTGCTCCATTTCTGTTTTCCCGAACTGTTCTAGCCCAGATCCCGTTCCATCTCGGCCCACAAAACATCAAATCCCACTCCTGAACAGAAGTCCTGCAGCAGAGAATATATAATTCATCTGTGTGACCACACACTGTTGAATATTTCACTCTGAAAGTCGTGCATAATTAGAGCCGAGTGTGTGTCATGCTGTCATTCCAGCGACCCTCTCCGGTGCAATGCAGTCCTTCAGGTCTCTGAAAACCGTTTCCTCGGACGCCTTTTCATCCTGCAGAGGCGGCAGATGGTTCAATTACTGTCAGCTGCTGAGTGACAAACTGCTCCTCCCCACAGTGAAAATGTCTGAAAGCTAACGGCGACTGAGGAAAACGCGCCGCTCATCTACAGAAAATAAATCTGAGCTTTACAGGAAACAATATCCTGTAGTTGTTCTCATGAGGCTGTATAAGGCCTGATGTGGGTGTGCTGATCAGGAAGCAGCTTAATGCAGCTGGATTAAGACTGAAGAGGGGTGTAGGAAGAGCACACACACACACACACACACACACACACACGGGCTTGTGTTTAACTCTTCTCTGTTTAGGAACGAAACATGAAGCCGTCTGGAAGCTTCCTGTCTGTTGGGTCCGTTGTCCGGGTCAGCTGTTGGTCGCACAAGCTGTGAGTGTGTTTGCAGCAGCTCATCAGAACAGGGCGGGTTACCTGTGTGGAGGCCTTTGATGTACGTTCAGAAAAAGAGGACGAGGGGGAGGTTACTGGGAATGAGATGGGGGGGGGGGGGGAACCAAAAATTTTAAATAGTACAATTGTGAGATAATGAGGATTATGAGAATCCAAGGACACAGGGGGAATAACTCTGATTTAAAAGAAGGAGAAGCTGGAGCAGCGATGAGGAAGTGTGACAGACAGCAAGAGAGGAAAAGCAGGGTCACTGATCTGTTCACTCGGTCATTTAAACACCTGAGAGCACTATACCTGTTCTCTGGACAGGCTGTGATCAATGAAAACCCTACCTGCTCTAGATGGGCCTAAGAACAACCTCAGTTTGGAGAAACAGAGATTAGCTTTGACTTGATTACACAGCTAACAGCAACCCAAACCAAAGTGGACACGCTAGCACCCAACTGCAAACCAAAAAAATAACTGTTGTTAAAGGTGGAATATGGAACATTTTAATAAAAAGCTATATTTTTAAACACTAATACCTCCACAGGGTGTGCAGAGTGAATCCAAAGTTTTTCATTTAAAAGCTGTAATTAAAAACATAAATAATCCTTTTTTTCTTTTTTTTTTTTTGTCGGGCACAACACTGAGTTCATGTTTACATCAACCAGCCACTAGAGGGCACCGGTGTGCTAAAAAGCCCGCTCCGCAAGGCGAGGCTGGGACTGTGTAAAAGACAAGTCAGACAGCTGATTGTGATGTTCTAACGGTTAATGCTGTTGTAAAATAAACGTATAGTAGAAATGTGTTCTTATGCTGCACGACAGGGATGCCCAATCCTGGTCCTGGAGGGCCGGTATCCAGCAGGTTTTGTGGTTTTTCTGCTCCAACACACTTGATTAACTGGTTGAATCACCTGTGCAGCAGCTCATCAGGTTCTACAGAAGCCTGTTAATCACCTGCTGATTGAAATCAGGTGTGTTGAAACAGAATTAAAACTAAAACATGCTGGATACCGGCCCTCGAGGACCAGGATTGGGCACCCCTGCTGTACGACATGTCACTGAAAGACGGTCCTGGCTGCTCACTGTCAGCAGTGACCCAACACCCCGATGGCTGGAAAAGGTTTTCTGTTGCTGCAGCTGCCACCTCTAAACACTAGATGTCACCGGAGTGTCCGTGTTCCATATTCAACCTTTAATGTGAAAGCTGCTTTATGAACCAACCATCTAATGATCTTTCTGCAGGTACCTGCAGCTGCACCTGATTATGATAATAATGATAGAGTTATGTGTAAATAGGTCTAATGTGAATATTTATAAAAATGTGTTAGCAATAACCACTTTTATGGTTTTGAGATGAAAACAGTCATTTCCCACTTTGGTCTCACACCATACTCTTCCCTTTGATTGAGATGAAACTGCGTACGTGTGTTATCAATAAAGATATCCATCTTTTATTCTAACGAGTTAAACTTCCATTTGAACTGGACTAAAGAAGCTTAACATGTGTTGTAATCACAATCTCTAAATTAATTGTCGTTGTCAGATTTCTGGTGTGATCTGACGCCACACAGAAGAACTGTTTGAAAGAGAGGATCACTAGAAGGATTTATTTAGGAAAACTCACTGGGGGGAGTGTTGGATTATAAGTTTTCCTTCATCTGAACTGCGCGCAAATCCTTCGTTTAAACTCTAATACTTTAATTCTAATTATGCCACACAGGCTTCAGACTTTATCCCTCAGGAGATGAAACAGGGAGACTGTAGCAGACAAGGGCAGTCCGAAAAATAAACAGACAGAAATATGGAAGTGAAGAGACGATCACCGCTGTCACACCTCACTTGTCCTGCGTTTATTCAGCACCTTCTAGGGTTCTACAACCCCCCAAGGTGCTTTACAACACAACCAGTCATTCACACACACACACACACACACACACACAGACACAGACACACATGCTGGTGGATCGCTATTGTTTAAATTGCTGTGGTCATGTTTTGTCCCACTTCTCTTTTCAGAATTGTCTTAATTCAGTCACTTTGGGTTTTTTTAGCAGCCTGTTCAAGGTCAAAGGTCAGACATTCTCCTTCAAGATTCTCTGGTAGAAAGTTCATGGATCAATCCTTTGCAGCAAAGCATTTCAGGCCCTGAAGCAGCCTGGACCATCACACTTCCACCTCCATGCTTGACTGTTGCTATGACGATCACAAAGTCTTTAATAACATTTGTGCATTTTGTTCACCTGTTTTGATTCAGCCTTTTGTTTTACTCAGATTCTTTGTTTGAAAACGTAAAAGTTGGTCTAAAGGTGATGAACCAGTGATTATCTGACTATGTCATAAATGACATAACTGAGCTCCGTACAACACTGCATTAATCACGTACTGGTTGCTTTAGTGCATTCATCCATTACACACCTGATATATTATGAAAGTCTTTGTTTTTCTGGCTTCTGGTCTACGGAAGAGCCTTTTTCTTAGGGATGTAAGAAAATATCGAAATGGCAATATACCGTGATTTTTTTCCTGCGATTATTACATCGATATTCAAAAGCCGTGTATCTAATTCTTGAAAGAATTTACATGCAAACTTTTGTGTATTTTATTTTCGTTTTGTGCAATTCAATCGCCACCCGCTAGTTGGCAGCAGTGTGCAACGGGTTTTGTTTCCACCACTGAAATGTAAATCCCTCCATCATGGTTCAGATACCTCATGTTAAACATGTTACGTATCAGTTTGGACTGTTTATTGAACATTCTTACAATAAATTCAGTAAAAAAAAATTGCTTGTAACGTCTGACTGAATGTATCGCAGTATATCGTGATATATCGTATCATCTCCCCTGTATCGTGATATGTATCGTATCGCCAGAATTTCAAAAATACACATCCCTGCTTTTTCTGCCAGTCAGTCACATTAAAGCACCTCAGAGAGAGTCGTGTTTTTGGTTGAGAACCCAGGTGAGTGGTAAGACTGTAAATTCTCACTTGTTGCATCTTCTTCAAAGGTAAAATGACTTTTACTTGTCCCAGAGTCCTTTTGGGGGACCGTCTCCTTGAATCCATCTGTGAGAAACGACAAGGCTCCTGACTTTTGAAGTTTATCGCACAACAGAACCCGCAGAGGGAATACTTGGAGGATAAAGGATGATTTACACTTTGTTAGCTACAAGGTTCACCTTTTGTCCACAAATTATGAACAGATTTCATATTTTTATTGCTGATTTGTAATCTGCCCATTTGAAGCCAAGTGCTGCACAGAGCCAATCAGCCGTTCTCCAGCAGCAACAAGCATCTCATTGATTCCCACAGAACTGCTTAAAGCCGAATTTTGCTTCTCCCACTCATCTGCGGTTTTAGCTGCTCCATTAAATCCTGTTTCTGCCTCGCTGATGCTGCTTTCAGCATGCACGCTTCCAGAGGACACGTCTGCAAATAATTCAGCATTGCAGTTAAATTGTTTTCAAAGGTGGGAGGAAGACGGAAGTAAACACATTAAACACCAGTTTTAAGAATCCGGTGGACATGCTCTCATGTAGCAGCATCTCTTCCAGCAGGGCTGTTTCTTCTTGGTTTCCTGCACACACACACACACACACACACACACACACTCCCTTTGAATGATCCAAACACAGCTCAGTGGGGCAAAAGTGATAAACATACACTAGAGAGCTAACGCATTTGCAGTTCTGTCTCTTGTGCCTGCAGCAGGAGAATCCCTTACATGATTACCCCCCGGTACCGCCAGCTCCAAACAGACAAATATCCCACGCTTTACTGACCAGTGGTCCATCGAGGATTTTAGTTCAAGCAGCCAGATCTGAACATGAAAACGAAGCAAGAAGGATGCTTTATTTTCCCAAAGGGGCTCTTCCACTTTCTTATTCCTGTTCTGTTATCTCTTTTCACACTGGCTGCTTTCATCCTGCTTCCAGAGCCTGGGACATCCACACACACACACACACACACACACACACACACACAAACACGCACGCACACACACGCACGCACGCACGCACACACACACACAAACACGCACGCACACACACACACACACACGCACGCACACGCACGCACGCACGCACACACACAAACACGCACGCACACACACGCACGCACGCACGCACGCACACACACACAAACACACCTACACACACACACACACACACACACACACAAAGAGGTGTGTACAGACACAGAGGGCCCTATTTCAGGATGCTGTCAGCAGGGGGACAGAGGCTAGAGGAAACACAGGATGAATTCTCCTCTGCCTCATTCCATCACACCGCCGTGACACCCCTATTTACCTCCTCCATCCATCTCCACACTGACTGTCCACCACCTTGGCTCGCCGCTGTGCGTGCGTGCGTGTGTGTGTGTGTGTGTGTGTGTGTGTGTGTGTGTGTGTGTGTGTGTGTGTGTGTGTGTGTGTGTGCTGGACACTGCATGCTGTGCTCTGTGGTGTGGGAGAAAGCTGTGTAGCCCATCAGTGTTTGGCAGCACTTGTGTTTGGATGGCTGCAGCTCTGGCAGTCGTTCCCCACCAGAGAGGCTCGGGAAGTTTCTTCTTCTAACTTTAGACAGAAGTCAGTGCAGAGGCTTCTGAGCTTCTCTCCTAATGATGACACCCAGCTGTAATGTGTCTTTTGGTTCCTTATCAGCTCTTCAAACTCATGGGTGCTTGTTCATCTTGCCTGATAATGCAGGAAGCCTGCAAATGTGAAAAGCCATGTTCATCTTGTGCACATACTCATGCTCTTTTTCCTTGTACTTCCCAAGGCCACGATCATGGCTGCTGGCTTCAGAAGACTTTTTTTTTCTTTCTTGCCCTCCATGATTCACTGCTTGGAACAGGGAGAATAAAATAGTGAGAGAAAGTGAAATTGGTATGAGCTGTGAAGAATCCACACCAGCTGCTGTCTGGGATGTCCGTTTTAGCCTTTATAGAAAACTACACAAATAAAACTAACGCAGCAAAAAGCAAATCCAGTCGCGCTCCAGTTCACCGTTAGCATTAGCACTCAGCTAGCTGCTGCAACTCCCATGAGGCCTTGCTACAGGAAGAGTGTTTTTCCTAAAACAGTTTCTGCAGCAACAAAAGCAGTTACAGAAATGACAAATAAACATGTTTAGGGGTTCATTTGTGAATGAGTGAAAAGAGGAATTTCTTTTACAAAGCAAATGTTTCAGGACTTCATCCCAGTGACCACCCCCCTCCCCCCCCCATAAGGGATGTAGACGTGAACAACAATAGTAATTCATCTTTTAATGATAAATAAATTATATTTTTTGTAATATAAAATGCAAACATAGATGTAAACTGCTTGATCAGAAATGATTGAGTTAATTCATTTTGTCCAGATTGACGAGCTAACAGCTAGTTAGAATGGGCTCAAAAGGTGGATTGTTTTCTATCTAAAATGACTGTTTCTAAATTTTCCAGTGGTTTATGTAAATAATCCTCACATAACTGTTAGTTTCACTCTATGCCAGATTGATGAGCTAACAGCTAGTCTCACTGAGGTCACAAAGTCAGCGTGGACCACTGCTGTCGTACAACAACTAACATCTCCAAAGTATCATTTCAGGTTATTTTCTAAACCTTTACAGTTTCAGTACATTTTTAAACTGGCAACAATTTTGGACTGTCCTGCTGGAAGTGGCCCCACGCCCAACTAAAAGCATTTAGAGATTGGAGTTTTTGAACATGCAGTTTCACTGTCAGCTCTGAAAACTGGTTAAGGCATTCCTTATGTAATTCCAGTTTTTCAATAATACTCCAAACAATGTCATTTTTATTTATATAGCACATTTACAGCAGCAAATAGCTGTACACACACGCGCGTTAGCTTGTGTTCGGTAAGCGTTAGCCTCGATAGTAGTCGTGTCTCCTTTGTTGCATGTTTTTACATTTTGAATCTATCCCTTCACTGCAAACTGCAGCCCATTTTGCTTTGATCTGGATGATATTGCGAAGGGATTTCTCCAAAAAATGTCGCTGACACACATCTGTCTACTTCTTTCCATCGTGCAGTATGCCGCTCTGGTCAGTGTATGACCACTTGTTTGTCAGCCTTAGCAACAGTAACTAAGGGGGGTTTGGCACAAGGCTAATAGGTAAAAGTGTGATAAAATGCTTATAGCGTTACTTTAAAGGGCAGCGCAGTGTCATGGTCTACACCTCATGATTGTTTTTAATGTGTGTTTCTTCTCTGTGCAGGTTGGCTGTGGCTCTTCCTGCAATTCCTACCCCTCTGTGGAGCACCGGGAGTGCCACAGCTGACTGCAATATCCTGATTGCTTCACCATGTATTTAAGCAGCTGTTCCCAGTGCATGGCGTGGCGTTGGTGTGTAGTGTTGCTTCGAGTCTGTGGATCATCATTAGTAGTTTTTGTTTCAAGTAAAACCTGTTAGGTCCTTTTTCCCACGTATGTGGTGATTTTTTGTTATTAAAATTTGGGTTTATTCCTGTGTACCCTCGCGTGACATTAGAAAAGAAAGAAATCACTTTTTCACAGCTGTGGAGATTAAACCCCCTGCTAGCTACACAGAGAGACTGGGTGTTAGTGTTTACAGTCCAGGGGAGGAGCGGGCCTCGTTGACGTAGCAACAACCCCCATCCAGACGCCTGCAGTTGCCGGTTAGACCAGCAGATGATCCGCAGCAGAAACAGGAAAATGTGTGAAGCTAGAAACCACTTTGGAGTGTTTTCATGATGAAATAATTCATTTCAGTTTATTTATAAAGCAACCAAATCAGGATCAGAGTCGCCTCAGGGCACTTCACACAGTAAACATCCCAGTACAGTTCAGTTCATTAAGCCAATCAGTAAAAAGTTTCCTATAGAAGGAACCCAGCAGGTTGCATCAATATAAGAAGGTCAAAAGCTCCAAAAAGTGGATTTTGCAGGATATAGGACCTTTAAAAACTACCCTTTTCTGCCCCTTTCACACAAACAGATTTGACTGAGTCAAAAGCAGATTTTGAGTAAATATAAGTACAAACATGAGTGGAGATCCTCTCAATCACTCGGTGCTTTGACATGTATGAAAACACGGCGCAGGCTCAGCTGATTACCATTTTAATTCAAATTTGCCCAAAGGAAGAAGTGACTGAATTTTAAAAAGCTGCCAGACTACTAAACCAGATGGAGTTTCAGGTGACTGCAGCAACACGTACACCTAGATCAGTAAAACAAACTTCCAAAGGCATGACAGAGGTCGTTAACCCCTGATGCCCTGATGCATTTATGCAATTTGTAAAGAAAAACAAGACAAACACTCACTCTGCAGAACGTAATCTGTCTCAGGATGCTGACGTTTCCAAGAAGAGGAATCTTATCATGTTGTTTCAGAGCAGCAACATCTTCACACTCAGATAAACTAAAGAAACCACTGCTACAGAGACGAGTTATTACTTATCATTAGTGCATTATGTGTGTAAATTCAGCAGCTGTCATGGGGAAACTAAAGATGTGAATCCAACTATCAGAGACATCATTATTCATGATAAATGACCCACACTTGTTATAAAGCTATTTATTTATTTATTTGTTTGTTTATTTATTTATTTGCTTGTTATAAAGCTATTTATTTATTTATTTATTTGCTTGTTATAAAGCTATTTATTTATTTATTTATTTGCTAGTTATAAAGCTATTTATTTATTTATTTATTTGTTTATTTATTTGCTTGTTATAAAGCTATTTATTTATTTATTTGTTTGTTTATTTATTTGCTTGTTATAAAGCTATTTATTTATTTATTTATTTGCTTGTTATAAAGCTATTTATTTATTTATTTATTTTTTATAAAGCTATTTATTTATTTGTTTGTTTGTTTATTTATTTGCTTGTTATAAAGCTATTTATTTATTTATTTATTTGCTTGTTATAAAGCTATTTATTTATTTGTTTATTTGCTTGTTATAAAGCTATTTATTTATTTATTTGTTTGTTTATTTATTTGCTTGTTATAAAGCTATTTATGTATTTATTTATTTGCTTGTTATAAAGCTATTTATTTATTTATTTATTTGCTTGTTATAAAGCTATTTATTTATTTATTTATTTTTTATAAAGCTATTTATTTATTTATTTGTTTGTTTATTTATTTGCTTGTTATAAAGCTATTTATTTATTTATTTATTTGCTTGTTATAAAGCTATTTATTTATTTGTTTATTTGCTTGTTATAAAGCTATTTATTTATTTATTTGTTTGTTTATTTATTTGCTTGTTATAAAGCTATTTATGTATTTATTTATTTGCTTGTTATAAAGCTATTTATTTATTTATTTATTTGCTTGTTATAAAGCTATTTATTTATTTGTTTATTTATTTATTTATTTGCTTGTTATAAAGCTATTTATTTATTTATTTATTCATTTGTGTCAGGTTCGGTGGGCTGAGCTGGAGTGGTTATGAGACCCAGGCGCGGAGAGAATGGTGGATGGAGACTGATATGTGGCAGCGTGGGAAGTTCTCTTCCCGTATGGTTTGTAGAGTTAGTGTCTTAGGTCTTAGAATGGCTTGGCGTCTATCGTTAGATGATGACTGAGTGCCGGCTCCGCTGTGACAGGTCCTTAAATAGGCTCAGCGGGATGACGTCACCGGGAAGCGTCGGTGACAGGCATGCTGGGAACTGGAGTGCAGCGCCAGCCCGGCCCGCAGAGGAGGTTAAGAGGAGGAGTTCATGACAGTTTGCTTGTTATAAAGCTATTTATTTATTTATTTGTTTGTTTATTTATTTGCTTGTTATAAAGCTATTTATGTATTTATTTATTTGCTTGTTATAAAGCTATTTATTTATTTATTTATTTGCTTGTTATAAAGCTATTTATTTATTTATTTATTTTTTATAAAGCTATTTATTTATTTATTTGTTTGTTT
Source organism: Nothobranchius furzeri (assembly GCF_043380555.1). Classification (NCBI taxonomy): domain Eukaryota; kingdom Metazoa; phylum Chordata; class Actinopteri; order Cyprinodontiformes; family Nothobranchiidae; genus Nothobranchius; species Nothobranchius furzeri. Next base: position 80,342,253 of record NC_091745.1, on the reverse strand, counting down.
ATTTATTTGCTTGTTATAAAGCTATTTATTTATTTATTTATTTGCTTGTTATAAAGCTATTTATTTATTTGTTTATTTGCTTGTTATAAAGCTATTTATTTATTTATTTGTTTGTTTATTTATTTGCTTGTTATAAAGCTATTTATGTATTTATTTATTTGCTTGTTATAAAGCTATTTATTTATTTATTTATTTGCTTGTTATAAAGCTATTTATTTATTTGTTTATTTATTTATTTATTTGCTTGTTATAAAGCTATTTATTTATTTATTTATTCATTTGTGTCAGGTTCGGTGGGCTGAGCTGGAGTGGTTATGAGACCCAGGCGCGGAGAGAATGGTGGATGGAGACTGATATGTGGCAGCGTGGGAAGTTCTCTTCCCGTATGGTTTGTAGAGTTAGTGTCTTAGGTCTTAGAATGGCTTGGCGTCTATCGTTAGATGATGACTGAGTGCCGGCTCCGCTGTGACAGGTCCTTAAATAGGCTCAGCGGGATGACGTCACCGGGAAGCGTCGGTGACAGGCATGCTGGGAACTGGAGTGCAGCGCCAGCCCGGCCCGCAGAGGAGGTTAAGAGGAGGAGTTCATGACAGGACCCCCCCCCCCCCCCCCCCCCCCCCCCGCGAGGGATGGCTCCAGAAGGCCCAGGGCGACGAGACCAGAAATCAGCCAACAGGGAAGGATCCAGAAACGAGCGGGCAGGCTCCCAGCTACGTTCCTCCGGACCGTAACCCTGCCAGTCCACCAAATACTGCCATCCACGGCCCCGGCGGCGGGCGTCCAGAATCTTGCGGACGGTGTAGACGGGGTCCCCATCGACATCTCGGGGCGTCGGCACCCGGGCCGGAGGCGGATGGAGAGGAGAAGACACCACCGGCTTGAGCTGTGAGACGTGGAATATCGGGTGCACCTTAAGAGTGGAAGGGAGGCGCAGCCGGTAAGCGACCGGACCGAGGACATCTCGGACTGGGAAGGGCCCCAAAAAGCGAGGCGACAGCTTCCTGGAACCAGCCGGAAACCGGAGGTTTGCGGTAGAGAGCCAAACCCGGTCACCAGGCTGGAACACAGGGCCGGGCCGGTGGCGGCGGCGGTGTTGTCGGGAGTACTCTGTATTAGCCCGGGTGATGGCGGCGCGAGCCCTGATCCAAGCGAGACGGCAGCGGCGGACCATATCCTGAGCCGCCGGAACCTCCACCTCCGGCACCTGATGGTCAAAAAGAGGGGGATGGTATCCGTAGCAGGTCTCGAAGGGCGATAGACCCGTGGCGGAGGACGTCTGGAGGTTGTGAGAGAGCTCCGCCCATAGGAGGTAACGAGGCCAGGTGGACGGTTGAGACGAGGCGAAGCAGCGTAAGTAACGCCCAAGCTGCTGGTTTGCTCTCTCCGTCTGACCATTAGTCTGCGGATGATAGCCTGACGACAGACTGGCGGAAGCGCCCACCAACCGACAGAAAGCCTTCCAGAAACGTGAGATGAACTGAGGCCCTCTGTCAGACACCACGTCCTGGGGGAATCCGTGGAGCCTCACCACATGATCGAGGAGGAGCTCCGCCGTCTTCTTAGCCGTGGGGAGCCCTGCCATAGCCACTAAATGCACAGCCTTCGAAAAGCGGTCGGTGATGGTGAGGATGGTGTCCAGGTGGTCGGCAGCGGGAAGCCCCGTGACAAAGTCCACACCTATGTGCGACCACGGCCTTTTGGGCACAGGGAGCGGTTGCAATTTCCCGGCTCCAGGTTGGGTGGTGGACTTAGACCGGGCGCAAGTGTCACATGCAGCGGTGTATTCACGCACGTCCTTTCTCATAGAGGGCCACCACAGGGCCCGGCGGAGGAACTGGAAGGTACGAGCCTGGCCTTGGTGTCCCGCGAGCCGTGAACTATGCCCCCACCTCAAGGCCTCCTGTCGACACACGGCCGGAACGTAAAGGCGGTTAGGAGGCGTCTCTGGGGGCGCCGGGTCCGCCGGGAGAGCCGCCCGGATGGAGGCTTCCAGGGGCCATTGCAGGGCGGCCAAGAACCGTTCGGTCGGGAGGATGGACCTCGGTTCAGGAGGCCTTGGATCCGGGGTGTGTTGACGGGACAGGGCGTCCGCCTTGAGGTTCTTTGAGCCGGGGCGGTAGGCGATGTGAAAGTTATAAGGTTCGAAAAAGAGGGCCCACCGGGCCTGACGAGGGTTGAGTTGGCGAGCGGTCTGAATATGGATGAGGTTCTGATGATCAGTCCAGATTAGAAAAGGAGTGGGGGTACCCAGGAGCCACTGTTGCCACTCCTCCAGGGCCCACTTTATCGCCAACAGTTCCCGGTCCCCGACCCCATAGATCTGCTGGGTAGGAGAGAACTTCCGGGAAAAGAATGCGCAGGGATGGAGTTTGGAGTCCTGGCCACGTTGTGACAGTACGGCTCCCGCGCCCGTCTCAGAGGCGTCCACCTCCACAACGAAAGGCCGGGTTAGGTCCGGGTGGAGGAGGATGGGCTCGCTTACAAAGCGGCGGACCAGCTCATGGAAGGCAGCAACAGCCTCCGGGGAGAGGCGGAAAGGGCGAGGCTGATTGGTTGTTTTCGTCAGGGAAGTTAATGGTGACGCCAGGGCGCTGAAGTTGCGGATAAACCGGCGGTAGAAGTTGCAGAACCCCAGGAAACTCTGCAACTGCTTCAGGGTCTTGGGTAGTGGCCACTGCGCGACCGCCTGAACCTTCTGTGGGTCCATGCGCAGGCCCTGGGAGGAGATGATGAATCCCAGAAACGAGGTGGACTCCTGGTGAAAAGCACACTTCTCCTTCCTTTATGCGGATGAGGTTGTATGCACTGCGGAGGTCCAGCTTGGTAAACAGTGTGGCTTGGGCAGTGGCGTCCAGAGCCGTGCTCATTAAGGGAAGAGGATGGCGGTCCCTGATGGTGATTTTATTCAATCCACGATAGTCAATACAGGGCCGGAGGTCACCTTCCTTCTTCTTCACAAAGAAGAACCCTGCCGCCCCAGGAGACGTGGAATGTCGGATAAACCCCTTCTGGAGAGCCTCATTGATGTAAGCGTCCATCGCCTGGGTCTCTGCCGGGGAGAGCGAGAACAGCCGACCCCGAGGCGGGGTGGTTCCGGGCTGAAGCCTGATCTCCAGATCGTAGGGGCGATGAGGAGGCAGCTTGGTGGTAGGCTCCTTTGCAAAGACCCGAGCCAGATCGTGGTATTGGGGTGGAAGGAGTGTTAAATCCACGTCCTTGGGTGGTGTCTCCCTAGGCTGTGATCCTGGAGACGGATGATGAAGGCGACAGTTAACACCCCATGCCATGACTTTACTGGTGGACCAGGAGATGTGAGGGTCGTGGAGGCGGAACCAGGAATGACCCAGAATGAGAGGAGTCGTAGGGGCGTGAATGACCAAGAAATGAAGGGTCTCTACATGTTCTCCGATGGTCATCCGGAGGTTCTGGGTTCGGTGCGTGATCGGATATGGCATGAGAGGGCGCCCGTCCACTGAGGTGACGGGAACGGGATGATCGAGGAGGGTGAGTGGAATCTTGAGCCGGTTGACCAACCCCTGATCGATAAAGCTTTCTGCAGCTCCGGTGTCGAGGAGGGCCACCAGGGGGACCGGTCCTTGGCTCAGCTGGAAGGAGACCGAGAGGGTGGTGTGATGAGGAGCTGCATGAGTGGAAACTCCGAGTGAGGCAGCACCTACACCGACCCGGAGGGACCGTTTCCCGGGCGTATGGGGCATGTTGCACGGGGATGACCCAGAGCCCCACAATAGGCGCATCGTCCCTCCTGAAAACGGCGCGCCCGTTCCTCGGGGGGCAAATGACCCAGTTGCATGGGTTCCTCCATGGGTTGGTTCTCCTGACGGCGGGGGAAAGTTCGGGATTGTACGGGAACCGCCCTCACTCCTGGTCTGGTGAGGAGGCAGCGGTCCAGCTGGAGAGCCAGGTCCACCGCCTGGTCCAGGGTGGTTGGAGCCTCGTGACCAATCATGCCCTCACGGATGCGGGGTGACAATCCCTCCAAGTACACAGCCTTCACCGCGGCATCACCCCAGGTTAGACGGGCAGCGGTGGTCCGGAAGCGTGAGGTGAATTTGGCCACGGTCTGAGAGCCTTGTCGAAGCTGGAGCAGGCGTGTCTCATCTGCGACCTCGCTGCTGGGATGAACGAATGCCTTCTTCAGTTCTTTCACGAAGGCTTCATAGTCGTTGCAGACTGGGGACTTCTGATGGTACAGAGCAGCCGCCCATTCACCGGCTCGCCCAGTCAGCAGGGAGGTTAACAGAGCCACGCGAGAGCAGGAAGTCGGGTAGCGTGCCGGCTGACACTCAAAAGTCATTGACAGAACGGCCAACATGCTCTCCGGGGATCCTTTAATCCCATCCCATTTCTCTGGGAGACTTAGATACGGCTCCACCACGTTAGGAGTGGCAGATGACTGTCGTTGGAGGGCTGAGGAGAGTTGGACTACCAGTTCGGTGACGGAATCGAGTTTGGATGCGAGGCGATCAGTAACAGCACGCAGCTGATTGTTCTCCACACGGAGTTGGGCGTTGTCCGCCTCCTGGCGTTCTACTCGGCTGAGCAACTGCGCTACCTCAGCTCGCAGCTGTGCGATCTCCGCTGGGTCTACTCGGGACTCAGTCATCCTGTCAGGTTCGGTGGGCTGAGCTGGAGTGGTTATGAGACCCAGGCGCGGAGAGAGTGGTGGATGGAGACTGATATGTGGCAGCGTGGGAAGTTCTCTTCCCGTATGGTTTGTAGAGTTAGTGTCTTAGGTCTTAGAATGGCTTGGCGTCTATCGTTAGATGATGACTGAGTGCCGGCTCCGCTGTGACAGGTCCTTAAATAGGCTCAGCGGGATGACGTCACCGGGAAGCGTCGGTGACAGGCATGCTGGGAACTGGAGTGCAGCGCCAGCCCGGCCCGCAGAGGAGGTTAAGAGGAGGAGTTCATGACAGTTTGCTTGTTATAAAGCTATTTATTTATTTATTTATTTGCTTGTTATAAAGCTATTTATTTATTTGTTTGTTTATTTATTTATTTGCTTGTTATAAAGCTATTTATTTATTTATTTATTTATTTGCTTGTTATAAAGCTATTTATTTATTTATTTATTTGCTTGTTATAAAGCTATTTATTTATTTATTTATTTACTTGTTTGCTTGTTATAAAGCTATTTATTTATTTATTTATTTATTTATTTATTTATTTGCTTGTTATAAAGCTGTTTATTTATTTATTTATTTACTTGTTTGCTTGTTATAAAGCTATTTATTTATTTATTTATTTATTTATTTGCTTGTTATAAAGCTATTTATTTATTTATTTATTTATTTATTTATTTATTTGCTTGTTATAAAGCTATTTATTCCGTTGAGTCCCTCCAGCAGAGTTTCATCGACATTCTCTCAGGTCAGCTTTTTGACACCACCACATGAAGAGAAATGATAAGTTGAAGCTCAACAACATGGATTAGTTATCAGGCGACACGTGATGAAGACTAAATACTTAATAACTGACCGATCGTGCACTTGATGTTTGATGATCCACTCTGCTGGTTCCCGTGGTGTTTTTCGTCCGTTTAATGCTGCGTTTCCCCGGATTACTCTTGGATATGTGGTCATTCTGCACACCTGCTCCACTCTCTTTCAGTTAGAAAATAAGAGCACGCCTCGACCGGGAGTAGATGTGTTCACCTGAGCAGAAAACTCCTCTCTGACATTATTCCTCTGATGCCAGATGGTAGATTCAAACGCTGAGTCATGCCCTCACAACGCTGACACTATTATTGTTCTCACACTTCTGTGAAGGACTGCGGTTCCTCTGACCTATAGAGGTGCGAGCCACGTAGCCGAGGTATTACTGGAGGAGAAATGTGGTCCATGAGCACGACTGATGTTTGTTCTTATTTGGACCTGTGTTTTCTCCAGAAGGCCGTTTAATGAGTGTGCATAATGAATTAATCTAAAAATCTGACTATGGTCCATTGTCCTTGTCTTGTCACAATCTGCTCCTGCCTCCCTGACTGTGTCCCTTCCCTTTATTAGTCCCTACTGGTTTCACCTGCCCCTTGTTTACCTGCCCAGGTGTTCCTGAGTATTTATACCTCCCGTCTCGTTTGAGTCTTTGTCGGATCGTTGTTTGTTGTCAGCGTTGTTTTGGTCTGTCGTTCCCGCTCTGCCATTAAAACATTTTTATTTTTATCCATGCCGGCATTCCCGCCTCCTGATCTGCTCCACCACACATGGTCCGCCGCCATCCGCTCCTCAACGTGACGTGTCTTTTCTTTGATGAACCTTTTTCGGAGTCACTCACTCACACGACTCAGAGGGTAATCGGTCTCACACTTGCAACAGCCTCACTGCAGGTTACAACCTGACCAAAAATAATCAAATCAGGCAGAAAAACATTATTTTCATAGATCTGTGTCAGGTTTACAGAACTGGCACGATGGTGATCTTTGTAAATGCTTGCAAGTAGCAAACAGATGTGATGAAATGCTCATCAGAAGACATTTTTCATTCACATCTCCTAACTAACCCACGTGCTGTGAGAGGGTAATCAGTCTGCAGCGCTGAGCTGCAGCAAAGCCAAGCTCAGACTCAGTTTGACACATCCTGATTAACAACTTCATTCTCGACCAGTTAGCGCACTGAGAAAACCTCATTTATGCAGTGATGCATGCTGGAAATTAAAGCCTGCTTTAGTTGTTACAATTCCAGTTATTAAGTATTCATCAGCACGTGATTTTGAAATACCTCAAGGACTGCTGCATGAATTTTTGAGAAGTGCTGAAAAGCGGTTCCAGATATCTTTCCTGCTGGGTTTGCAGCACTTCATTTGGTTGTATTCAATGCACAGACTGGGTTCGTGTTACTCACACTCTGTAGTTTATGACAGTGTCAAACCAGCAAGGTGACAAATCACACATGAGGCGTGTGTGCAGGTAAATCCATGTGCAGGGCTCGCTCTGCTGCATAGATGCATATGTGGGTAGAGCAGACTCATGGTGTGTGTGTGTGTGTGTGTGTGTGTGTGTGTGTGTGTGTGTGTGTGTGTGTGTGTGTGTGTGTGTGTGTGTGTGTGTGTGTGTGTGTGTGTGTGTATGTGTGTGTGAGTGTGTGTGTGTGTGTGTGTGTGTGTGTGTGACAGTT
>NC_091745.1:80327620-80330120 GCF_043380555.1 Nothobranchius furzeri | reverse complement strand
AAGCTGTCGTCAGGATTGTGATTTATTGCATTTGCAGCATGAAATCCTGCCATCAGCTGCCAGGACAGGAAAAGCTTCCACAAAGAGGGAAGAGGCAGCGACAGTTTACACATGCTTTGTAATGTTACTCAGCAGTAGATCAAACTAAATGTTGTACCATGTGATCAAAGACAAGCTGATGTTTTATCGCTGTCTTGAGTATTTGCATTTGTCCTGAGATGAAACTCAGCTAAAGATCAGTAGAAAACAAGCTAGTGCGCGGATCCAGTCCCTGGCTGCAGTTCAGATGACGCATGGACATTCACTCTCTCACCTGTTGTAGATCGCTCTTTGAAGCACCTCAGGAGAAATGGCCTGATTGATGAGCTAACAGCTAGTCTAAAATCCTTTATATGGGTTTGCACAAACACTAAACGTTTGCAGTGTCTTTGGTTCCACGTTAGAGTGATGCAAGCTCATATGGAGGCTTCAACCAGAACCAGAAGACGAGTAGCCTGGCATGCCAGACTCGTCCTCTGTTTCCTTCTGCACAGAGAAGGAGTCTGGGAACTCCCCCATGCAAATAACCCCGCCCCCTGAGAATTCGAACCGAGCCAATCAGCGCCGAGCAGTGTACGTCTGGTTACTCAAAGGCAGAGAGGCACATGAGAGGCGGGACAAAAATAACCAATCAGACAAAAATGCGAAATGCCGACTGTACTGCACAAAGCTGTAGTCTTTTAGATGTAATCCAAAATGGCGCCTGGCGATGGTGCAAACATCTTTCTTTGGAAGAAAGGCTTTTAGCGGTTCTTTTTGTTGTGGTTTTAACGACGTGTCCAAGAGGAAAGAGCCACGGCGAACTCCACTTCAAACGCCATCTTCGTTGTTTATGAGAAACTGAGCGCGTGACACAGGCTGCTCAGCGCTGATTGGCTCGGTTAGAATTCTCGGGGGCGGGGTTATTTGCATGGGAGAGTTCCCAGACTCTTTCTCTGTGCAGAAGGAAACAGAGGATGAGTCTGGTGGGCCAGGCTGAAGAAGAGTGTACATGGTTTTAAAATGCCTGAGATCCACATTGGTCCAATCAGCATTCAGACTTCACATTAAGCCCGGTTCATGGATAATTTACCCATCTTAGACCCTTCTTTAAGGTATGTCTGATTAACATCACCCGGACTTGCATGTTGCAGATACGCCGGGCTGCTCGGAAGCACATCGGGCCGCTTTGACCATAAACAGGGCTTTCAAATGTGAGAGAGAGAGAGAGAGAGAGAGAGAGAGAGAGAGAGAGAGAGAGAGAGAGCGAGAGAGAGAGAGAGAGAGAGAGAGAGAGAGAGAGAGAGAGAGAGAGAGAGAGAGAGAGAGAGAGAGAGAGATGATCATTTTGAAGTTATATTTGAGGTACATTAAAACTTTTCCTTTTTTATTATTTTAGTTTTCTCTAAACCTCGTGTTTTGTTACTTTGTAGTTTTTTTATGTTTTAAAATGTTTTAGGTTTAGACTGAACTCAAAATGGTCACTTGCCCTGTGGAGGAAGTTAGCTACACCGTCTGAACCGTCTACAGGTGGTTCAGAACGCCTGTGCTCGGCTTCTGACCAAGTCCTCCAAACACACCCACATCACCCCGCTTCTCCTCCAGCTTCACTGGCTGCCAGTCACCTTCAGGGTTCATTTCAGGATCCTGGTTCTGGTCTATAGGGCCTTACATGGACAAGCACCATCTTACATTGGTGATCTTCTTAGTCCCTACACCCCCAGCAGGTCCCTGAGGTCCAGTGACCAAAGCCTACTGGTTGTGCAGCACCAGGCTAAAGGTCAAAGGTGACAGATCATCTGCTGCTGTGGCCCCCAGACTCTGGACCTCTCTCCCCCTGAGCCTGAGACCAGTGGACTCAGTGGTCTCCTTTAAACTCACCTGTTCAGGTTTGGTGGGACCTTCATCACCCTCTCCTCGTTCTGCTCTCCCTGCCTTTCCCAGGATCCACCGGTTTCCCTCTCTCCTATTCACTCTCTCTCTCTTTCTTTCCATTTATTTAATCACAATTGTCTATTTTTGCCCATTTTAAACATATTTTTAATCATTTCCTAAATTCTTTTTTACGTTTTAAATGTTTGTTTTTGTGAAGCGCCTCGTGATTTTTGTCTTGAGAGGCGCTTTAGAAAAGCTCTTTTCTTCTTCTACACAAACAAACAGACGGGGCGTTTGTGGTGAAACACTTTCAACCAACAACACGTGCTGGGATATGGTTTCAACCTAAATGATCAATCAGGTCCGTCGTTTTCTTACAGATCGTTTGAACGTTTATCTGTGATGTCATCAGAGTGAGACATGCTTTAAAGTGGTGTTTCTCAGCCCCGGTCCTCAGCGACATGTAGGGAAAGCTGTCCCACTTACAAGCCGGCTTTCAGCCACTCCCACTGCTGTGTCCGTCTGCTCTCGTCAGTTTTCCAGGTGAGGTCAAGGACGTAATTATCACTTAAGAAGGGTGGAGGACACGGTGGGGGGGGGGGGGTAT
>NC_091745.1:80302620-80320120 GCF_043380555.1 Nothobranchius furzeri | reverse complement strand
CTGCCTGACTTGGCGATCGTCAGAGGGGAATCTGGAGGGACACACCGATCATGTACATCACTCGTGAACCCACACGCCAAATCCAGTCTGGTCTGAATGATCCAGACGATTTCTCACAACCTCACATAGTCATGATGGTGCAGGGGTGCTGGAGCACTTTTCTCACGATAAAGGAGAATTTCACTATTAGTACACCAACACAGAGCATCTCTATCGTCGTTTATGTACCTAAATTGTTGCCATAGATGCGTCATTTGGCCCTTTCCTTCTACTGGAAACAGGAAGTAGTGAACATCAAGTGAGCCACTGCTCCAGGTGAAGGCGTTCAAGGATCTCATGGTCTTGTCCAGTAGCGAGGGAAGAATGGACCGGGAGAATGAAGCAGCATCAACTGTGATGAGCTGAGTTGGAAGGCAAAGTTTACCGATCATACGTTACTAAACTAAATGTGCTATTAGCCAACTCAAATTTAGCTTGGATTTAAATATTCAGTAATATTTAGCAGACAAGTTAGTTTAATGTTTATAATTTGCTAAACGTTTAGTTTGATTTTCATATTTAGTTTAATATTTAGTTAAAGATTAATTTTTAGTTGAATATTTAGCTAAACATGTTCTTTACAAACAAACTATTTATTTTACAAAGAAATGATTTAACTCTGATCAAAATATTTAGGTTGGTGCTAAATATTAACGTTACAAACTAAATATTTGTCTCCACCTCCGACATTTAGGTTACAAACGTATCCGCTAAGCCAGATGGTTTTACCTGACCAACGACACCACAGACCCGCCCTATGGCCACGAGCGTTGGCTCGTAACAAAAGAACGAGGATGTTTTTACACAAACGGGAGAAAAGAGCTTTTTGTGTGGAGTGGCTCGACCCACCCATCATCAGGGACAGCTTCACTTCTCCTCCACCACAAAAGAAGCCCACTGAGATGGTTTGGGCTAGCTGGAGGGAGTATCTGAGGACAGGCATGTTTAAGCTGTTGCCCTGGCAACCTGATTCCAGATGAGAAGCTGAAGATGGATTCCTAGTTTTGACATGACAAAAATCAATGATTGGGTCATAAAATAATCCTATAAGGCATCGTTTTGCGTTTGAAGCAGTGGTTGATGGGAGTTTCAACCTGCTAGCTTCCTTTAGCGGTTAGCTGTGCTGCAGAGCATCCAGACCCTGGCGGCTGCTGATGTCCTCTAACATCAACACAGCTAACATGGTTCCTGCTGGCTTCCCTTCTCATAAAAAACGTGCATCAGGTTTTTATTTAGTTTGAGTTGTGATACCATGCAGCTGCCGCAGGGGGGTGCTGCAGCTCCTCACCAGACAAGCTGGGGAGAGGGTCGGGATGAAGGCTGTAGACCAGTTTCAGCAGAACACCTCCTACTCCATCTCTTTGGCCGTCCCAACTGCCTTTGTGCTCCTTTCACAGGTCATTTCACAGCCATGGTGTGGAAGAGCAGCAAACAGCTGGGTGTTGGAAAGGCCATCGCGTCAGATGGTTCTTCCTTTGTGGTGGCCAGATATTTGCCTGCTGGGAACATCACCAACCAGGGACACTTTGAGACCAACGTCCTCTCGGCTAAAACGAGCTCTTGAGGAGAAATCCATCCCTGTTGTACAAAAACATTAACCCGCCAGTGGAGAGTCCTCTGGAGAGCTTCACGTCCTGGATGGAAAGGCTAATCTTGTACGGGTTTTAGGAGAATAAGATGTGCTTTCATCCTGACTTTAGCATTTGGCACAGTGCAGAAGTAAGAGGTCACTGCTGTTGAAATGGTTTTAAACATGGTTCATCTTGTAATTCTGTTTTCCATTATTAATGTTTATTTTTGTGGGTTTTTCACACTGAAGTACAGCAAAGTGAAGTTAACGTGCATAAACAAACAGAAACCTAACACTTAAGCTGTATTCACACAGACTGAAGCAGGCGGGGCCTCGCTGACTCACTCTGTAACCAGTTCTGTGCAATAAAGTTGAGAAACTGTAATAAAAATGTTATTTGTGTGAAAAAGAAACAAGAACGACATTTTTACTTCGCTTCCAAATGTGGTCATTCATAAATCTGATGCTCATTGGCTCATTCTTCAAAACTGCATTTGCTTCTGCTGAAAACGGCGTTCCTGCAGCACGTGTTTCCTTCTGTGGGTTTCAGAAGAGTCCAACTCCAGGTTCAGTCACGCTGAAACAGACTTTATTTAGCAGATATGTGGGATGCAACATACAGCAGCAGCGACACAGGCGTACGCAGCCTTTAGGCTTCAGAAAGGCTGGAACGAGGGAGTCGGGGATCGGACGTCCGCACTCACATGGTCAGCTCCTGAGAAGAGAAACAAGAACATTCAGACTCTTCAGTGATCCTGAGTTAGCTCCTGCTGCCATCTGGTGGGGAAGAAGCACAGCGCAGACGGCATGAAGGCCTACATCCATGCAACACACTTCTGTCCCTCTGTCCTCCCTCCACTCCTCCTCCCTCCATCCCTCCGTCCTCCTTACCATGATGGCATTCACAATGTCATTCTTGTTGTGTTTCAGCGCTCGGACGGCCTTGGCTCGTGACACGTTGGCCTGAGCCATCACCAGCTCGATGTCTCTCTGCTCAAGACCTCCATTGTCCTCCTGATGTGAAGGAAAAAAATGGTCTAAACATTTCTTCTGGTACTCGGCCGCTCTGCGGGAATACTCTAAACAGTTACCTCTTCCTCCTCCTCCTCCTCCTCTTCACTCTCCTCTTTAATGGTGAGACTGGGCGGGACAGGTGGGGCCAGTGGGGAGGAGGACACAGGCACCTTAAATTTCTCTGCAGCTTCTTTGTGAGCCTGCTGAGATAAGTCCTCAATCTGTGGAGAAAAGGAGACTAAGAACCAGTGGCAGACGTTTCAGAGCTTGAAGGTAGGAACGCCGTACCTTGGCCTCTCCAAAGACGATATAAATGTCGGATACGGGGCTTTTGAACACATCCGGTCTGCTGATGACGAACAAGATGCTTTTGGACTTCCTGATGGTGATTCTGGTCACACCGTGGACCGGCTTCAGTCCCAGTTTAGACATGGCCTACATGTGGACAGTTAGGAAATAATCAGACAAACCCAACACTCCCCCCAACGTGTCATCCCGTCAGAAAAGGCCTTCAGCCTGACCTTGCGTGCTTTCTTCTCACTGCGGCTCTGCTTTGGTTTGTTCAGCCCTTCGTCAGCAGAAGAGATGGACTGAAAGAAAATATCAACAACTTTATTTTGAGATTTTATATTTTGCTTTTCTGCAAGTTTGTCCCATCAGCAGTTATTAGATCTGCAATGTTTACTTCAAACAAATGACTGAAAGTGTGATCATGCATGGATGCTATCACCGTTTATAAAACACCACAGCTGATTTTAGTAACTTCCAAAATTCTTCAGTCTGACTTTCTGACCCGGTTCATATGTCCGCTAAGCCCCTCCCCCAGCCGCTACAGCAGGATGAATCATTAGTGTGAACCTAGAGCGTTGACCAATAGATCCACAAGAGAGCTGTCAATCAACAAGAATGCACCCCAGCTCCCAGCATGCACTGCAAGGTGACAGTCAGCTTGAAGCTCGGTTTATGCTTGACGCGTCCGCGAGGTCCACACGGCTCCGCGCGGAAAAGTTGCGTCATTTTAACAACCACGCCCCTCCACCGCGCCTCCGCACGGCCCAAACTTTCCGCACCGCGCACCTAGGAAATGTTCTAACCACGCGGACGGTCGGACGCGGAAAAACATGGCGGACTGGCAGGAACTAGTATGGCAGAGGTTGGTAAATACAGACATTTGTATGATTCAGCTCTCAGAGATCACCGTGATCAACATGTTGTTAATAATTCTTGGAGAGAAATAGCTCGCACTGTCGGAAAAGACGAGGACGCTGTTAAAAATGCTGAAATGTCATGTTGTAAACAGTAATTTCTACTTCTACTGTGGTGTAGTGTTGGATGCATGCCGTAGAGCTCCATGCTGCCCCCTACAGTTTGGGAGAATATTGGCTCACCGCAGAGACGAGCCGCATGAACCATAAACGCTGCGAGTTGTGAAGCGCGTTCCATCCGCGAGCCGCATCACCGCGCGGAAAGTAAATGTGTCAAGCATACACCAAGCTTAACAGGCCAACCTAGCTTGAATGCTAATTCCAACTGCATGGGGAGCCTAAGACTCCTCCCCTTTTGGTCATTTCTCTGCTTGAACGCTGCAGATTTGATGAAAGTGAGTGATTAGCGGCTCCTGCAGACCCTGATGAAGGCTGAGGAGATCATTCAGCAGCTATCAGGTGTATCTGAGCAGGAGCATACCAAAAACATTACTTGTCCATTAGTTACAAGACTATTTGTGTGTGTGGTTTAAGGGTTGGGAGCTAACGCAGCTCAAAGTTCATAATCTCCTCTCCTTGATGACATCATCACTCCATGGACACCAACTTTAAATAAAGTAACTTTAACGTTACAGATTATTTTCACTAGTGTAATTAAAAACGGACCCCTGGACTTTGGTTGGAGCAGTTTTCCCGTATTCCTTTAATCATCATCATTTATCCATCATGGGTCATGGACGAGGTCATCATCCTCTAACATGAGGGCGTTTCATGTGGCGTTTCTAACGTCTGACCAGTTTCCACGACGGATAAAAAGAAATCATCGTCCAGAGAAACGAGTTCACGACAACCAGCCCAGGAGAAAATACCGAGCTGTTCCTTCAGAACGGTACCTGTGGTTCTGAAGGTCTCAGCGGCTCCAGCTCTTCCACGTCAGGTACTGACCCTTCACTCTCGGACTCGTTACAGGAAGCCAACAGGGAACCTAAACAAGGATACATCCCATAACTTAGTGAATAAAAGAACTATGCCATTTATCTCCAACACCGTGATGGTCGTCATCTAACCCTGGTTCACCAGAAACACAGAAAAACAAGTCATCAGCAAGGACGTAATTTTTACTTTAGAAGTGGGGGGGACACGGGGGGGGGGGTGTATCTTTACAATATGTTCTAAGGGGAAACCGGCTTCAACACAAACGGTTGCTTTCCGCTTGGTCCTAGAGCTCAACCAGTGTCAATTTAATATAGCGTAATATTGTTTTTGGATGGTAAAAAGTGCAGGGGTCAAAACTTGACTTTGGAAAAAGTGGGGGGGACATGTCCCCCCTGTCCCCCCCCCCCCCCAAAATTACGTCCATGATCATCAGCACTTCTCTCTCCACATGAAGTCACATGTTATTTTAACGCGTGGGTGAATCCGAGGGCTGGAGAGAGAAAACGAGTGTTGGAGCGCAAAAGGGCCGAGAAACTCGGTGGATTTCTGCGATCCACGGGGCGTTACAAACCACTCACAGCTGTTTGTCACAGAGAGGCCCGCCTCCTCAGAAGCGCCGTGCTTCACTGGACAGCCCAGCTGTCGCTCAGCTAGTTGTCGGGAGGAGAAGGGCAGGACTTGCTGCTGACTGGCTGGACCAGACTGCACGGATCCAGTTCCTCCTCCTGCAGCAGCCGTGGACTGAGATCTCTGACCCTGCTGATGCCGTCCACCATCCTCCCTTCTGCCCGAGTCTGCCTCGGCCCTGCCAGCACCTTGCACAGAAACAAGAGAAAAAATCCTTATTGAGCCTTCCACAGATTTGGTTTTTGCTGATGGGAACCCGGCTCGGACCATTCCTTACTCACCTTTATGCTGGTCTTGACCCACCCCGGCGTGTCCTTGCCTGACTTGTCTGTGAGACTGAACGACAGTCCGAGACGGTGAATAAGACTGAGAATAGGGATGGGAACACGAGTCTGGGACACACACCAGAGTGCCCGTCTCTTGGGTTGCTTGGGACAGGATCAGCGGCACGGCAGTGGGCGATGAAGAGGAGGTGACACTTGAGCGAGAACAGCTGTCGGTGACCTCTTGGAGGTTGTGGAAAAATCCTGAACCAGGAGATTGCTGTGTTGTGGGGGGAGTGGAGAAAAGGGCAGGGGGGGTGCGACACAGGGACAATGTAGACTGCTGCTGTGCTGGAAGGGCGGGCTGGGATTCCTGGACGGGCGTGGACAGACCGTCCATCGGCTCCGTTGAGACGAACGGTGAGGATGAAGTAGTAGAGGCGGTGGGAGGAGAAGGAGTCATGGCGTGTGACGTGGGGATCGGGGCGGGTGTGTTGAGGTCGATGTTGTCATTAATGTCCCTCTGAGTAGCGGGTCTGTTATCAAGCACCTCCTGAATCTGATGTGGACCTTGACTCGTTGCCGCTGCGGTGTTGAGGTTGTGCTGAGCGCTCCTGGTGGGATCACACCGTCCTTGAGTTGGATTTTTGACGTCAGACTCGGGAGCGTCGCGCCCCTCGTCCTGACCTGGTCCGGGTATTCTCCGTTGGAACGCTGGCGGTGAAAAGTTGTTGTTGGCATCGTTTCCTGTCCTAGTTTCAGAACTACCTGCAGTCCCCTCTGAACAACGGTCCTTCGTTGTTTTGAGGCGACCCGGGGCGTTCTTCAGGTCATCCACAGACTCAGGACTCAAGTCTGAGCGGCTTCCTGCCTGAGACGCCCTGTGTTTGTTTGGCTTTCGTCTTCTCCCTTTTGCTGCAGCAGCTTGTGAAGCAGGTCCGACCTGAAAGTGCTCCGAGTCATCAGGTGCAGCAAAGGGGGTCTTTTCTTTCCCAGTCCTCGAGTCGTTTTCCTCCTGCCCTGAGTTACAGACACAACGCTGGTCAGTGAAGGCATCTTCAGTCTTTGGTTCACCAGCAGGTCGGTCTGTTTTTACACTGACGTCCCGTTCTCTTTGGCTTTCTGTCTGAAGCTGCGCCCTTCCTGCAGCGTCCCCCTCGGTTTCACACGTGCTCCTCGGTCTAACAGCAGCAGGAGTGAAGGATCCGAACGACCCCGGCGGCAGAGAAAACGCGTCCCTCTCTGGAGAGACTGCCCGGTACTCTGGAGGCGAACGGCTTTTTGGCTCAGCGTCGTTTGGAGCGCTCGCAGCAGCATCTACGTTGCCACGGCCGTGATTGTTCAAAGCCTCTGTGTGTTTTGTGTCTGTTGTGTGGTTCGTGTGGCCTCGTGAAGGTTCTGGTTCCTCGTCGACGGTCCTGTTTGAACCTGGGGGCGGCATCTCTTCCAGTGGGATGTTAGACACGGATTCTCTGACACTAAAATTCCCACTCTGGTGTCTCATTTCGTCTGACAGAGCGTTGAGACTCCCGAACACAGAAGCAGGGTCTTTCCCATCATCATCATCATCGGCTGGATTCAGATTACTAACGTTGTCTTCAGGGATCCTGGAGATGCTGCCGTCCTCTGATCCTCCCTCTCTGACCTCCCTGGTGGATTTGGGCCAGTAGGCCATGTTGGACTCAGAAACATCCTCTTCCACCAACTCTTTCTCCTCTGCCTTTCCACTCAGACTGTTGTTGTCTTCCTCGTCGAGGATAGAACCCAGAACATTGTTGTAATTCTCACAAATGTCGCTGCTCAGATTGGGGGCCAGAGCCTCCTCTGACCTTTGACCCGCTACATCACACATGAGCAAACTCTCTGCCTCAAACTCGTATCTGTTGCCTAGAGACAAAGACAGCGATTCTCCGGCTCCCCAGACACCAAACTCACTCACCGACCCAAACCCCAAACCAAAGCCCAGCCCCAGTCTGGCGTCACACCAGGCCCCAGCTTCCGGACCCGTCTCTCTGCCCGGGATCGTCTCCGAGTTTTCTCTTTTGGGTGAGATGGCAAGGGGAGAGTGAGTGGATCCAACAGCTCCTAGGACCTCCCTGAGGTTCTCCTGGGCGGGGTCACCAGGACAGTGTTCAGGGGTGAGGGCTAAGTTGTTGGCGAGTTCAGACGAGACTTCTGGGGAAGCGGACATGGGGATGTTGCTGGGGTTGGGGCTTTGCTCTTTAGGGCAGGACAGAAGAAGAACCCCTTTGTTTAAATCGTTGGTTGGAGTGACGGTTTCAGCGGGGGGACCAGAATCACTGGTTCTGTGTTCTGCACCGACAGACTCAGCTGAAGCCTTGCTCGGGTCAAGCTCCACATCAGAGTCGCTGCTCATGCCACGCCCACACTGGGAAGGCCCCCCTGCAGGCACATCTAACCTAACGGAGAAAGACTTAGACAGTGCAACTCGAGTCGCCCCGACTGTCCTGCGGCTCTCCGCGGGGCCGTGGCGAGGCTTGATGAGCAGTTTGAAAGAGTCTCGCTCAGGTTCTGGTGCAGGTCTCACCTGTGTGTGCTCTTCTTCTGGTAACTCTGTTAGACTGACTGAACAGTTCGAGTCTGGTGTTCCCTGCACAGACGTGTCCGTGTGCGCTACGTCTCCGGACCCAGCGGCAGGAATGGGTGCTGCGTGGATCAGCAGATAAGGAGGCTCCTCCGAGGGGTTTGAGGAACGAGCATCGCCCGTCCTGCCGCTGCTCTCCCCTCTCTCATCCTGGGGTTTGTGGGACTCTAGTTGACGGGCGTTTCCATCTGAAGCTTGAGGTGGTTCCTGGTGCTCCACAGGTTCACTGGTTGCTTCAACGCCCTGGTCTGGGTGGGATCCGGGAGGTTCTGGCTCTCTTCTGTTGCCTTCAGGTCGACCCACAGAAGTCTCAGAGCGAGAGAGAGCTGGGCTGGGATCTGCTTGCTCGCCCGTGCCCGGCTGTGTGTGCGAAGGCTCGGGTTGGCACGGACTTTGTTCAGCTCCTGATTGGGTGTCGCTCGGATCGAGTCCATCAGATGATAGGGGTTCCAGAGATTGTGCGTGCCTCTCTGTGCTGTACAGACGCTCGTCTTCCTCGCCGTTATAGGAGGCAGAATCTAACGAGTCATCCGAGTCATCTTGAAAACAGAAGGAGTCGTCCAGGCCCTCGTTCATGGATGTTTCTGAGAGCGAATGAAGAAAGGATGCTGAGCTGTCCTCATCTGTAGGATCTTCCTCACTTTTGCTGTCACTGTCGTCTTCATCATCATCTTCCTGCTCTTCCTCCTCCACCACTTTCAGCTCTACTTTAGCATCGTCTCCAGCCTCATCGCTCTTCTCTTGTTTTTCCTCACCTTCGTCCCTATTAGGAGCAGCCTCAGCATTGCCATCCCCATACTCATAACAGTCATCATCCTCTTCGTCGTCATCATCATCCTCCACATCTGCTTCCTCCTCCCCAGCTGCGTATGCATCAGCATCCCCCCCTCCACTGTGGTCATTGACTTCTGTTTCAGCTTCTTCCTCCGTGGGGAAGAGGGTGATCTCCATGGAATCGGCCCTAAAGATTAAGTTGGTGTGAAGGGGGAAGGAGATGAGGGAGGCGGGGATCATCCTTTCCTCGTCCGGGACGTCATCAGCACAAGCCGCCTGGGAGAATATAAAAGAGCTCGGGCCAAGCCTGTCAAAGGCTCCGGGACAGAAGGCATCCAGGGCGAGGAGCGGCGAGTCAGGGCTCAGGCTCGACGAGGCCATGGGCGTGTGTTCTGAGTCAGGAGTCAAGGCAGAGGGGGGGGCGGCGTCTGGGTGGGCATCCGTCTGCCCATAATGCTGGTCTGCTACACAGGCAGCCAGCTGCAGCCTCAGGCCCGTCTGCACGGGTCCGGAGAACTCATCTTTCCCAACACAGGCCTCTTCCAGTGGGCAGAGGGAACTTTCCCACCCCCTCCCATCCTCCTGGGAGTCACTGCTGCTGCTGCTCTGTCCTGGAGACGTATTCTCCGTCGCCCAATAAGGACGACTCGTTACTCTGGAAACAGTCTGCTCCCTCTTCAGAGCGTCGTCCTCTTCTGGACTCGGAGAACTCGAGACAAACTCCTCCATTCGGTACAAGCAGAAGTCCCCGGCCCTGTCCCCCTCCCGCTCTGATCTTACTCGTCCCTTTTCTTCCCCAACCTCATCTCCGATCTCTGATAAGGACCCCACAAAGCAAGCTGGGGCCTCTTGTGCTTCTTCTGTGAGGAGCAGGTTGGGAGAAGTGGAGGGAGAGGTGGAGGATGTGTAGGAAGATGTCCAGCTTCCTCCTTCTGCTGTGATGTAAGAACCAGAAGGAGAAGTGAGAGGAGAGCAGAGGTCCTCGCTGTCAGAGGGCGAGCCAGGAGAGGCTGGAGAGCCAGGATAGGAATGGTGTTTAAGATGAGAGGAGCGGGTTGTCTCTTTGGTCGGGGTGGAAGGGGCAGTAAGGTAAAGGTCTGGGTCGAGAGGCGAGGGAACACCGACCCGTAGGGGGTCAACGGTGTAGGCCGGCTCAGAGAAGGACCAAGCCGCGGGAGATGGAAGCTCTGAGAAGGAGAGCGTCGGCACTTCTCGAGTCTGCTCGTCTTCGTTGTTGTGTGTTAACGTGTCGTCTGGTGTGACTGCTTCTGGAGAAGAAGGAGCAAAAGGACGAGCATGTTCCTGACTCTCTGTTTTCTGAGGGAATTGTGAAAGGATGTCCTCCTCGGCGGCCTCCAGCGGCGTCTGTTCTGTTTGTGCCAGAACGCCAGAACAAGGCAACGGGATGGCCGCGGCACTGGGCTGAGCGAGACGACTCCCCTTCTGGAGCTCTGTCGTTTTGAGCAGCGTCTCCTCTCCCATCACCACTCGAGTGTCCATGGTCTGTGGCTCCTGATAGTCGCTCTCCACCTCAGAACCGGTCAGAACCTGTGAGTAACGCAGCAGACGTAGACGGGTGAGCATTAAAGCGCACCTGCTGGAGGACAGTAAAAGCACAAACATGCCCACCTTTATTCTCTCCATCTTCACGGGAATGAGGCGACCGCACGGACCATGACCTCCCAACTTCCCCGACAGTCTCGTTGAGTTGCTGCGACGATCGGAGCCTTCCGGCTGCGGCCGTGGAGTACCAGACGAGCCGGGTTTCACGCGGAAGAGTCGCGGTCCAAACGGAGAAGTGCATGCTGGGAGAAGCTTCTGTGGAGTACTGGGAGAGGGGCTGGAACCGGTGTCGCTGGGGGAGGAGCTGCTGTCGCTCGGAGGAGAGTCGGTAGATGGGTGTCTGGTCATGTCTGGAAAAGAAAAGGAAACCTTTCAGATAACGGAACAAAAGGATTCGTGTTTAAATGGGAAAGAAAACCAGATCTAAGATGATTTTACTAGAATCGTGAGACGGATTCAACAACATTAAGACATGAAGAGAAAGATAACATTTTGTTTTAATAAGACATTAAAACAGATATTTCAACAAATTATTCTAATAAAAGATGTTTTTAATATTTGCTTAGATGTGGACTGCTGTTGGTTATAAAGCTTCATTCTGACCACGCGTGCTCCTGCTGTCCCCAGGAAATGGGAATGACTGGGATGAAGAAGCACGGAACGGAGTGGGTCCAGTCGGTTCAGTAAAAAAGATCAAGAACCTGTTCTTCTGAATCTAACGACTGAACAGAAAACCAAACATTAGAAGATGTGCCTGTCGTCATGGAGGCTGTCGCCACGGGGACCTCAATCCACTTCCTGATTATGTTTATGTTTATTTATTTAGCAGACGCTTTTATCCAAAGCGACTTACAGTTTATAACCTATAGGGCATGTTGTGATCCGTGGGGGAAACCGGAGTACCCGGAGGAAACCCACGCATGCATGGGGAGAACACGCAACTCCACGCAGAAAGGCCTCAGCCGAGTTTCGAACCTGCAACCTTCGTGCTGCGAGGCAACAGTGCTAACCACTGCTCCACCATGATTATGACACGATACACAAGTGGTTCAGTTCTGTGCCAGTCACTATTACACACACACACACACACACACACACACACACACACACACACACAATTTGCTAGGAATACAGATTTCACATCACATTAACTCCGTCCTGTTGATTTATCTGTCTACCACATCTTAACCTCTTTTCTCTCTTGGAGCCATTTATATATATATATGTATATACATAAATATGTATATATATATGTATATATATATATATATATATATATATATATATATATATATATATACATATATATATATATATATATACATATATGTAAATATTTCTTAGTAAAGTTTAATTTCTTGGATCTTTTCTGTCTCACTTTTACTTTTGCACCTCTTCTTTTGTTGCAACCCTGCCCTGGTGTGTGTGTGTGTGTGTGTGTGTGTGTGTGTGTGTGTGTGTGTGTGTGTGTGTGTGTGTGTGTGTGTGTGTGTGTGTGTGTGTGTGTGTGTGTGTGTGTGTGCGCGCACGCTGAGTCATGCCTCAAATCTAAAACTGCTGAAAAGATGCACAGGGAGGAGAACAGCAGCTGTAGGTTTGCGCGTGCACTGCTGCTTGTATAATCCTCGTTCGGGCTTCTCTCTGCTCTCTTGAGCAACAACGTCGGACAAAAACACGAATACTTAGAATAAATGTGGGCAAGCAATCAAAAGATATTTGCACGTAAGCATTAAAACATGACAGCACCACGCAGCGGCTCAGAGATGCTCCGGTGCCTGGTGTTCAGACACAAAACACGTGAAGATGCTGTTTCCATCCGAGCCCCATCGGGACAAATGCAGTAACATGTAGCAGTGGCTTCTGCCGTGTGGAAACCAGGCTGCAGCAAGCCGAGCACACTGGAGCTGCGTCACAGAGGCTGCAGCGCCACCCCCAAGGGGAGCCTCTATTTCAGCTACAGCTCAGATTAGGAGCTGGAGAAAAGACGCCTCTTGTGTTCTCCTTGGACTTTCCACACATTCCCAACTCATATTTGTGATTGTACATCCCATTTTTACTGATTTGTGCACTAAAGGATGTAATCTGAGCATCAGTCTGCTCACTTCCTGTCACTTCTGACAGGAGCCAAACATTCTTTGTAGCTCAAACCCAAATGAAGGAATCAGTAACCTACAGCACCTGCAACACATCCGAAGTACGTATGCTGTGATTGAGACGTGGAGCGTGCCAGCATCAGGAACACAGCTGGAAAAAGGTTGGGTGTGAGGTTGTGCTTGCATGTTGCAGAGTGCTCTGCCATGCTGCTGTGTCATGTTCCTGTCAACGCTGGGGGAAGGGAGGAACTGCTGGGCACAGCTTGCCAAAGCGATGTGCAGATCTGGATGCGTATGTGGTGTGGAGATGGGTGGAGGGAGGGAAGAGGATGGGATGGGATGGGAGGACAGCGTGGGGGATGAGGTGCAGGACGATGATGGCAGCTGGGACAAGGGGAGGAAAGCAGAGGATGCTAGCAGCAGCAGAAACTCTAAAACAATTCATCTCCAGCTGTAAACCAACTTCTGAGCACTTAACCTCCTTCTGCAATGTTCTCTCACACCTCATTTATCTCCATCTGTTTAATATGACTTCCTCTGATTTATTTCTCCCTTCAGATGAATCTATTGGCCTAATTACTTCCCTGTCGTCCACCCTCTGATCCCAGAGGTCCTACCTGGTCCAGGGAGCCCCGTTTCCTTGGTTCCCAGCTCCGGATGCTTGTCGTCGGGGACGGATCTGTGAGTGGACTCCCCCGGCATGCTTCTCTCTGGTTCTCTTTGGCTCTGAGGCAACGACGAATCGTACAGTTGGAACAGGCAAGGTGAACAGGGAGAGGGAGTGAGAAAAGCGAAGGGAGGGAGAGAGATATGAGGGCTGAAACCTCTGCTGCAGCACGTGTTGGTCTGCAAGGGCGAGAGAGGGAGGGGGGAGAGAGAGGGGGGGGTGAGATCAGTTTGCAGCTCAGTGATAATGCTGCTCTGTGGTGTGTGTGTGTGTGTGTGTGTGTGTGTGTGTGTGTGTGTGTGTGTGTGTGTGTGTGTGTGTGTGTGTAATCAGAGGGAGCTGCAGTATTTCTCTCTTGATGCTCAGTTCCTGCTTTCCTCCCTCCCCCTCCGTCAGACTCATCCTTCCTGTCTCCCCCTCCTCTCTCTCCCCCCTCCTCTCTCTCTCTCTCTCTCTCTCTCTCTCTCTCTCTCTCTCTCTCTCTCTCTCTCTCTCCTCCCTCCCTCCCTCCCCCCTCTCTCCTCGCTGGTTTTGCTCCCAGCCAAGCAATGACTGGATCTTCAGAGATGATGTCAGCAGATTTGTTCTGATGTCTCAGTGCTGCCCCCACAACCTTGACGGAGAGGACCGGTCCTGCATAAACAAGCCTAAAGGAACATATCAGGGTGGAGATTCAAGGAAAGCAAAATAAAAGACGAGGAAAGGAGCGAGTAGCCAAATCAAGACAAGAGTCGTCTCAAGGCACTTCACATAATAAACATTCCAATTCAGGTCAGGTCATTAAGCCAATCAGAAATAATGTTTCCTATATAAGGAACCCAGCAGCATGCAGTGACAGTGGAGAGGAAAACTCCCTTTTAACAGGAAGAAACCTCCAGAGAATCCTGGCTCAGTATAAGCAGCCATCCTCCACGACTCAGTGGGGATGGAGAAGACAGAGCAGGCAGACACACACACACACACACACACACACACACACACACACACACACACACACACACACACACACACACACACACACACACACATGCACACGCATTCACACGTGCGCGTGCGCGCGCACACACACACACCAAGTAGTGTGTCTATAGTTATATTGTCATTTCGTAGTAAATATTCTATGTGGTGAGAGATAAACTTTATTGTATTTATCCTAGTGGATCTATAATTAAACAGGTAAACTAGTAGTAGCACATTCAATGTCAAAGAGAGTAAAAAGTTATTATCAGGAGAGGGAGAATGTATTAGTGGTTAGCAGCAGTGTGCTAGTCGATGGCCCCCTCCATGAGGCCACCACAGCTCAGCAGAACATCGTTGTAGCTTCTTCTGGGGAGAAAAACACTTAGAGAGAAAATAAAGTTAACAGCTGAAATAGCAGGAAATAATACAGTTAAAGAGCAGATTGTAGAAGAAAGCAGTAGAGTGTGGAAAGTGGTCAGTGTCCTCCAGCAGTCTAAGCCTATAGCAGCATAACTACAGAGATAACTCTGGATAATCTATCCTATTTAGATGGAGGCATGTTGGAGTCAGGGCAAGGGAGAGCCGTCTTTACCGACTGTACACTCCACCTCCCTGTACTCCCCCACTTGTCCAGATCTAGGCTAACATCAGATTTTAACCATAGCCCCTATCAAATAAAAATGTTTTAAGCCTATTCTTAAAAGTAGACAAAGTGTCTGCCTCACGGACTAAAGCTGGGAGCTGGTTCCACAAGAGAGGAGCCTGATAACTAAAAGATCTGCCTCCCATCCTAATTTTAGATATTCTGGGAACCACCAGAAGACCTGCAGTCTGAGAGCGAAGTGCTCGGTTAGGAACATATGGAACAATCAGATTACTGATGTATGATGGACCTTGATTATTAAGAGCTTTATATGTGAGAAGGAGGATCTTAAAATCTATTCTGAATTTAACAGGTAGCCAATGTAGGGAAGCTAAGACAGGAGAGATATGATCTCTTTTTAATTCTCATCAGAACTCTAGCTGCAGCATTTTGGACAAGCTGAAGACTTTTAACTACATTCTGTGGACTTCCTGAGAGTAATGGATTACAGTAATCCAGTCTTGATGTAATAAATGCATGAACTAGTTTTTCAGCATCACTCCTGGAAAGGATGCTTCTAATCTTAGCAATATTCTGAAGGTGGAAAAAGGAAATCCTACAATTTTGTGAATTCTGGGATTTGAATGACATGTCCTGGTCAAAGATAACACCAAGGTTCCTTGCTTTGTTCTCGGAGATTAATGTAATGCCATTCAGGTCAGGCGATTGGCTAAGCAATGTCCTTTTCTGGATTTCTGGTCCAAAGATGAGAACTTCCGTCTTGTCTTGATTTAAAAGCAAAAAGTTTAGAGTCATCCAATGTTTTATGTCCTCAAGACAAGCCTGTAATCTACCCAACCGATTAGGTTCATCAGGGTTAATGGATAAATATAGCTGAGTATCGTCAGCATAACAGTGGAAGTTTATCCCATGCTGTCTAATGATTTTACCAATTGGGAGCATATATATAGTAAAAAGAATTGGCCCAAGCACTGAACCCTGTGGAACTCCGCAAGTAACCCTGGAGTATGAAGAAGATTTGTCATGTACATTTACAAAATGAAATCTGTCAGACAGGTAGGATTTAAACCAGCCTAACGCTGTTCCTTTGATCCCTACAACATGTTCAAGTCTTTCTAAAAGAACATTGTGATCAACTGTGTCAAAGGCAGCACTGAGATCTAACAAGACTAGAACAGACACAAGATTCTTATCTGAGGCCATGAGAATATCATTTGTAACTCTCACTAATGCAGTTTCAGTGCTGTGATACTCTCTAAAACCAGACTGAAATTCCTCAAACAGAGCATTAGTGTTTAAATGCTGACATACTTGGATGGCCACTATTTTCTCCAGGACTTTGGATAAAAATGGAAGGTTAGATATTGGTCTATAATTCATTGGGTCATCTGGATCCAGAGAAGGCTTCTTAAGTGAAGGTTTGATTACAGCAACCTTAAAATCTTGTGGTTCATACCCATTTACTAAGGATAGATTGATTATATCTAGAATGGGGGCAGTAACCAAAGGAAATGCTTCTTTAAATAATTTAGTTGGGATTGGAACTAAAATACAAGTGGAAGGTTTAGATTAAGCTAATATTTTTGATAACTCTGAAAGTTCAGTTTTGTTCAGTGTAGGTATCCAAATGAACCGTTCTACTGTTCAACACAACAACTCATTTCCCTTTTTCACATAAGCAGTTTTACACAAAGTCAGTTATCAAATTTATAGAAACGCAAATAAATACGCAGGCCTACCGTGTACGCCGTGAAGAGCATCTTCATCCCGTTGAATATCAGACTCTCCCCCTCCATTAAAGACTTACTTTTATTCCCTTGCTTTTACTGCCTAGCTATTTTATCTAGGTTTATTTACACTATACATGTACATATATATATATATATATATATATATATATATATATATATATATGTGTGTGTGTGTGTGTGTGTGTGTGTGTGTGTGTGTGTGTGTGTGTGTGTGTGTACATGTATATATAGTAGAGGTGGGAAAAATGATCGATTCTAAGATGCATCGCGATTCAGCCGTGCATGATTCTGCATCGATGCAGCAACCTGACATAATGAGATTTTCTCCCTATGTCTATGTTCTGGACGTGCGAGGACAATAAAGTTTTGAGGTTTTACAACTAATTCTGAGGGCAGAGTTGCAATGACATGGCACTGCGTTGCCCTAGCGCCAAACAGAAAAGGCGGACAGGGATACAGGGCCAACATTACCAGTAATCAAAGATGTACCCGTTACATTTAAATCGGATGTCTGGGTAATTTCGGTTTTGGGATCCTGGATGTGAAAGAATCACTTAACACAGTATTTGTTTACTATTTTTAAGTTCAGTAATATTCTATCTTAAAGCTGCTCTACAGAAAACATTATTTCTTATATCATTTAAGTAATTATAGGCAGCACACTTTAAAAATTGTTGCTCACTATCGTGAATAGATGAATGTTCTGTTTTTCAGGGATTTCGAAATAAAAAAGAAATTGAAAACTATTCTACTGCTTTTATTAAGTAATGAAAATTTTTGTGTGAAGAATCGTGATGCATTTCAGACTCAAATCGAATCGTTAGGCAGA
>NC_091745.1:80275120-80295120 GCF_043380555.1 Nothobranchius furzeri | reverse complement strand
CATTTCGGGCCTTTAGCTCTTGCATGTAGGGATTTTTCGACCCACCTTCCATCGTCCAATTAAGACGAAACGTGGTGAGCACTTACAACTTATCAGTAGCGACTCTTACCAATATTTCCAGATTTTTATCTTGTTCAGGGGCTGATATATTACCTGAAAAATGCCTAAAAATTCATTTTGGCCTACATTTCGGTCTTTTAAATGAGCCCAAAATGAAAAAGGCCTAAAATGTTTTGTGACCTTTAACCTTTCTGTATGGCCTAGCAGCCTATAAAATGGGGGGGTCGGACCAGAGGGTCACCTGAAGCTACAGTAAAAATTTCAAGGTTAATCAGAAGCCGAGTTTCAGCGGCTGAATATTAAAGGTACACTTTAATGAGGTTCACCTTTGTCCTAGTTACAAAGCAAACAAGCAGGGGAAAGGGATGCTTAACCCTTCAATTTGGCCTAAGTTTCAGTCTTTTCAAGCAGCTCAATGGCACGCATGGCACCAAAATTATGCCACCTCCTAACAGTGAAAAGTGTGGGATTTGGGGGGCTATATCTTGGAAACCACAAAAGACTTTGGCATGCACCACCTCAGGTGGACTCGTCCCAGGCACCAGATCAACATTCTAAAAGATGGGGTCACTGGCACAAGCAGAATTTTTTTTTCTACTTTGGACCAACTGAATCATCAGGTCTTTTTTGGAGCTATGTGTCCAAGACCCTATTTTGTGGCTGAAATCAGACGTAGGATTTTTTTTCTGGGGGGTTTCTGGGAATTTGACACTGAATTCTGATTGTGCTGCCCCATGGGGACATACCATCTGAAAATGGGGCCAATTGGCCGTTCCGTTGAGGAGTAATCGCTATAAAAGTGAATGACCCCAGTCACCTGCCTGTCGAGTGCCCACAAGGCCAAAAGAGCACTCAAACGACGAGCTACAGCTACGAAATTGCCAGGGCTTGTTCGGGGTGGTGCCTGCATGCGGAATCTGAGTTTGTTTGGTGAAAATCTGCTGAAAAACTGCCACATTTGAGACCACATGGCAAGAAAGGCGGGAAGACTGCCCACACGGCCCAAAGAAACCCTTAAAGGGTTCCGACCAGCATGACTTTGACGTGTATGGTTTGGGCTAGAACCGAGATGCACTAAAAAAAGTTGTGTGCGCCTCGGACAAACGTAAGCCGAACAGCAGCCAAAAAGGGGGTCAAATCTAGTTCAGGCTCCATTTCGGGCCTTTAGCGCTTGCATGTAGGGATTTTTCGACCCACCTTCCATCGTCCAATTAAGACGAAACGTGGTGAGCACTTACAACTTATCAGTAGTGACTCTCACCAATATTTCCAGATATTTATCTTGTTCAGGGGCTGATATATTACCTGAAAAATGCCTAAAAATTAATTTTGGCCTACGTTTCTGTCTTTTAAATGAGCCCAAAATGAAAAAGGCCTAAAATGTTTTGTGACCTTTAACCTTTCTGTATGGCCTAGCAGCCTATAAAATGGGGGGGTCGGACCAGAGGGTCACCTGAAGCTACAGTAAAAATTTCAAGGTTAGTCAGAATTCGAGTTTCAGCGGCTGAATATTAAAGGTACACCTTAATGAGGTTCACCTTTGTCCTAGTTACAAAGCAAACAAGCAGGGGAAAGGGACGCTTAACCCTTCAATTCGGCCTAAGTTTCAGTCTTTTCAAGCAGCTCAATGGCATGCATGGCGCCAAAATTATGCCACCCCCTAACAGTGAAAAGTGTGGGTTTTGGGTGGCTATATCTTGGAAACCACAAAAGACTTTGGCATGCACCAACTCAGGTGGACTCGTCCCAGGCCCCAGATCAACATACTGAAAGATGGGGTCACTGGCACAAGCAGAATTTTTTTTCTACTTTGGACCAACTGAATCATCAGGTCTTTTTTGGAGCTATGTGTCCAAGAACCTATTTTGTGGCTGAAATCAGACATAGGATTTTTTTCTGGGGGGTTTCTGGGAATTTGACACTGAATTCTGATTGTGCTGCCCCATGAGGAAATACCCTCTGAAAATGGGGCCAATTGGCTGTTTCGTTGAGGAGTAATCACAATTAAAGAGAATGACCCCAGTCACCTGCCGGTCGAGTGCCCACAAGGCCAAAAGAGCACTTAAACGATGAGCTACGACTAAAAAATTGCCAGGGCTTGCTCGGGATGGTGCCTGCATGCGGAATCGGTGTTTGTTTGGTGAAAATCGGCTGAAAAAATGCCACATTTAAGACCACATGGCAAGAAAGGCGGGAAAACTGCCCACACGGTCCAAACGGACCCTCAAAGGGTTCCGACCAGCATGACTTTGACGTGTATGGTTTGGGCCAGAACCGGGATGCACCAAAAAAAGTTGTGTGCGCCTCGGACAAACGTAAGCCGAACAGCAGCCAAAAAAGGGGTCAAATCTAGTTCAGGCTCCATTTCGGGCCTTTAGCTCTTGCATGTAGGGATTTTTCGACCCACCTTCCATCGTCCAATTAAGACGAAACGTGGTGAGCACTTACAACTTATCAGTAGCGACTCTTACCAATATTTCCAGATTTTTATCTTGTTCAGGGGCTGATATATTACCTAAAAAATGCCTAAAAATTAATTTTGGCCTACGTTTCTGTCTTTTAAATGAGCCCAAAATGAAAAAGGCCTAAAATGTTTTGTGACCTTTAACCTTTCTGCATGGCCTAGCAGCCTATAAAATTGGAGGGTCGGACCAGAGGGTCACCTGAAGCTACAGTAAAAATTTCAAGGTTAATCAGAAGCTAAGTTTCAGCGGCTGAATATTAAAGGTACACCTTAATGAGGTTCACCTTTGTCCTAGTTACAAAGCAAACAAGCAGGGGAAAGGGATGCTTAACCCTTCAATTTGGCCTAAGTTTCAGTCTTTTCAAGCAGCTCAATGGCACGCATGGCACCAAAATTATGCCACCTCCTAACAGTGAAAAGTGTGGGTTTTGGGGGGCTATATCTTGGAAACCACAAAAGACTTTGGCATGCACCACCTCAGGTGGACTCGTCCCAGGCCCCAGATCAACATACTAAAAGATGGGGTCACTGGCACAAGCAGAAATTTTTTCTACTTTGGACCAACTGAATCATCAGGTCTTTTTTGGAGCTATATGTCCAAGAACCTATTTTGAAACTGAAATCAGACATAGGATTTTTTTCTGGGGGGTTTCTGGGAATTTGACACTGAATTCTGATTGTGCTGCCCCATGAGGAAATACCTTCTGAAAATCGGGCCAATTGGCCGTTCCGTTGAGGAGTAATCACAATTAAAGAGAATGACCCCAGTCACCTGCCGGTCGAGTGCCCACAAGGCCAAAAGAGCACTTAAACGATGAGCTACGGCTAAAAAATTGCCAGGGCTTGCTCGGGGTGGTGCCTGCATGCGGAATCGGTGTTTGTTTGGTGAAAATCGGCTGAAAAAATGCCACATTTGAGACCACATGGCAAGAAAGGCGGGAAAACTGCCCACACGGCCCAAACGGACCCTCAAAGGGTTCCGACCAGCATGACTTTGACGTGTATGGTTTGGGCCAGAACCGGGATGCACCAAAAAAAGTTGTGTGCGCCTCGGACAAACGTAAGCCGAACAGCAGCCAAAAAGGGGGTCAAATCTAGTTCAGGCTCCATTTCGGGCCTTTAGCTCTTGCATGTAGGGATTTTTTGACCCACCTTCCATCGTCCAATTAAGACGAAATGTGGTGAGCACTTACAACTTATCATTACAGTCTTGTTGTCAGTGTGAAATTGCTGGTGGCCACCACATCAATACATTTATCTTTGGCTTCAATTTTTTTCATTTTAGTCTACATGTGGTTTTATAGTGTTGCTACATGTGAAGGAAGTCTATTAATTAATATTTTCATCAAGGAGTTTGCATATATTATTACTTAAAAAGTATAGGTTGTGTTTCATGTGTATATTTTAATAGTCTTCACAATATTTAATAATTTTTTTAACTACATCATTCTCACTAGTGTTGCAGGGCAAGAGAAACACTGGACAAGCCTCAGTCCATCACAGAGACACACCCTGGGACAAACAACCAGTCGCATAATCACTCATAACTAGGGACAATTTAGATTCACCAGTTACCTTGATTGATGTGCATGTTTTTGGTCTGTGGAAAGAAACCAGCGCTTACATAGGGAGAACATGCTACCTCCACACAAAAAGGCCACGCAAGCTGGATTGAAACAGGTGGCTTATTTGCTATGAGACAACATTGCTACTAATTTCACCACCATCAAGCCCCACAATAGTTCATTATGATGAAAGTCCAAGTCTGAAGTTAAAGAACTTATATAAAATAAAAATTTAGAAATAGAATTTACCGACAGGTAATTGAATATTAAACTCAAAGTTAGTCCTGTATCCTGTTCTCCCATTTGCTAAGTTTTATGTGAGCTTAAAAATAAAAGCATGTAAAAGAAGGTGTTTTTAAAAATTTTGGTTTCAGATAAAAAAAAAACAACCAATCATTTAAATTTTTTTAGTCTTTATTTCTAGTTGAAAATGTAAAGGGGAATGTTTTTTTCTACAGGGTCAAGTCATGAACATTGAGGCAGGGTGAGGGAGACGTGGCCCTTTTCAATCCAAACTGTTCTGTACAGGTTGTTTCTCTTGAGTTCAGAGGCACTCATCAACAAGAAGTCAGGGTGGGGGATGGGTGGCATTAAACAGTGGACTGGCTAACTCAGGGTGGGGGATGGGTGGCATTAAACAGTGGACTGGCTAACTCTTAAACCTCTGCTGCATTCAAGGAAAATGTGTAACTACCAGTACACTAGTTACACTCAACATCAAATCTGAACCCTGTCTTTTTAAATATAAATTTCACACTGTGTTAAAAAGTGCATAACAATTTCCTTAAAAGTCATTACATGAGCAATTTTTCAAAAGAAATATTTTTAATCTATTAAAACGTGGAGATCTGCACGCAGTTCTCAACTTTCCCAGTGCTCCTGAAAGCAACATCAGTGAGGGGATTCACGCAGCTGCAGAGCATCGGAGAAGCAGATGGAAACTGTTTCAGTGTTTGGAACCAGAAAAAAGTCTGCAACTAAACCAGGTAAGATTTATTTTTATTCATAGTTAACTGTGTGAGGTGTTTGTGTGTATGTATTTTGTTTATTTTGTCAAAAAAGATTGACAACTGGTGTAGTTTCGTGTAGCCTGTGTTGTAAGCTTGACAAAGTAAAATCAGGGGATCATTTTTATCTTTTATTTGTTTTCAGAACAGTTGAATTATCTTACTTTATTCCTTAAACCACTGCAGGGATCCTCTTTATTGCTTTGAATGTACTTGCTTTGCTGCAAACTTCAACCCACTGTTTTAGCTTGCTAACCGGGATTTAGCATGACATATTGACAAAAGGACTTGTAGCCCAAACTATTGCCTTTGACTTTCTAGTCAATTCAAACTGTAAAGAAGACATTTGCTTCCAATCTATGAGTTTGCTTCTCTGAACATACCAGTACTGGTCCAGAACTACAATGATTACCGGAAGTGCGTTCATCCTGGAACTATGCCAGCAAAAAAGCACTGAGGTGCATTAGCAGTTTAATTAGTTTTAATTATTTTAAGTCACACAGAGAATAAGAAAATAAACTGCTGCATCAACCTCTAATGTGTAATTACTAATACTAAACTGCATTGTAGACCTGTGTGCAGTAAATGGTCAATGTACAGTAACTGAGTAAGCCAACAGCCTGTGGGTGGACATTGAGTAGTTTACCACTGTGAGATTATCTTTTTGTGATTTTTATTTGACGAACAAACGCTGTAAGTATTGCTGATAGGTTAGTGAATTAAGTTAATTAATTTTTACAGTCAAAATACCTAATGTATTTGAAACTTTTACACTAAGGACCCACAATTTTAACCACAACACATGAATATTTTTTAAATAAAATTATTTTATTGAACATGGTACTTTTTGATGGAAAATTTAGCTGCACAGACTAACACTGTAACCTGCAGCTCAGTCTCATCTCCTGTGCTCCTTGTACAGAGTGAAATTGTCTGACTCCCATACAGGAGAACAATTTAATCTGTTAAGCAAACAATCAGCTGATAGTTTAAGACGGTCTATAATGTTGACTACAAGCTTGTGAACATTAAACCACAACAGCATTCTGCCGGTTACCGGCAGTACTCATAGCTCATTTTTGTCTTCCACTCAGCCAAGTTTTATTTCATATTTTACTTTTAATACACACTAAATATACAGCTGTAGAAGAGAAGCTAGGGTTTTTCCTGCGTTCAAATTTGTGTGGCCGCCACGTGAGAGACCAACTCTTATCTGCCCCTGGGAGCCCCGTAATGCATAGCGTCATTTCAATATGGGGGTGTCCGCGACAATTTTTTATATGCAGGTAGCGGCGCTGTGGCTGTTTTATATAGTGAATCGTTGCATTCTCCCTCAACCCAAATCCTCGGATCACGCATTTTAGCTAAAATGCTAATGTTAACTTGCCTTGCGTTGACTGTAGAGTTGTGGGTGATGGTCACGCAGATGTGTCATGAAATTTGAAGCGTTGCTGCCTTTCACAGACACTTTTTCTGCACGTGCTGCAAACAGGATAGCCGTCTTCTATCAACTGTCCCTCGGCATTCTTCATATATCCAAAAAAATGCCCATACTTCCAACTTTGTCTTCTCTGAGAGATAATAAATGTCCTGAGCGCTGCCGTCTCCTCCTCTGGCCATTATTTCGGCTTTAGCCTCAAGAAAGTTTTGGTTGTAAACAACAAAGTGCGCATGTGCTGCAGGCAACTGCAGCAGATGATACGGTGGTCGGTAAGGGTCACCGCGCCTACATTGCAGCCACGGTAATCCACCGAGATAATATATTTTTTTAAAACAAGACGATTATTATTATTGTCCACTTTTTTACCGGGGTTTACCACTACACTGGTTACCGTGACAACCCTAATGCCACCATTACATTGTTAGCAGCAGAAATTAAATGTTCTTACCATTTCCAATACAAATGCATGTTAATGAAATCCATCATATTTTACTGGATATATTTATGTGTTATTTTGACTAAGGTGAGGGTTATTAATGAAAACCTAAAATGTTACTCAAATGTAGGTCGATTTTTAAAAATATTTTAAACTTTAAATATCAGATGGGAAATAGGAACTAAATCACAATCTAATGCATATTATTGAACCTTTTATAATAAGTCTGTTGTTTCAGCCTGATAATTTTGTTGTTTTATTTCAAATGTTTTAGCAGCAAACCAGTTTTGTTTCACTTGAAACGTTGTCAAATGGGATATTCAATTAATCAACAGAAACTTAGATGAGAACACTTAATGAAAAAATATTTTTGCCTTTAAAAAAGTGAGGCAGTTGAATGCACACAATATGCATGTGCTGGTGCATGGTCAAGATGGTACCACCTCTGCCTCAGTTTGAGCCAGGAAAAACCCTGGAAGCATTACCTAAAACAAGGAAAATACTTCCAATCATAGCCATGAATACGTAGATGCCCCATTGGCCACTGGAGAACGTAACAGCTTTGTCGCTGTATTGGATGGGTCTCCTCACTGTCCACAGTCAATGCAGAGTGAGCAACTATGCCCGTTTTTGTTCAGCTTACGGTTAACACAACGGGCGTACAATTGAAAACAGATCACTTGGGATTACTATTGACTTTTCTAGCCTTCCTGATTGTACTTTATATTTTAATTTATTTTGTTTCATTATATTCATATATTAATTATGCTATATCATGTGTCTGATTTTGCAAAAAAGCTTGATAAAATGTGCTGTTTAGTTGGGTAAGCACCTTAGAAATGAATGCACTGGGGGCAAATTCCTTCACATTTACATGTTCTTTTTTGTAGATAATGAGCAGAAGGAAGAAGAACAGGAAGAGATAATGGTAAGTATTTCTTAATTATCCTATAGGACTTAAATATGGCTTAAAAATAAAATCTCAGATTTTTTCTTCCAAATTCTAATTGAATTTTATTATTTTTCTCCCTTCTTTTTCTTGAAAAGAAAATACAAATAACAGACAATTTTTTTTATTTTGTCAAAAAAAATTGTTTTAGAAACATCTTTAGGATTTTGGTCACCATGAAGGCAGAAGGCAGCTGGTAATCAAACAAAATATTCACTGATTTAGTGTTGTATTAAATTTGTTTAGACATTTCTACTTATAACTTTAAGATCATATATAACATATTTATATTTTTAACCAAACATAATCAGTACTGACACTAAACAGCTTTGTTTGAATTAAAAACGTCTGTGATTGCCAGTAAACTGAACCTGGGTCAGGCTAATGCTTGGAATGGACGTACTACCAACATATATGAAAAATTTAATTTACAACTATTTACTGGTTAGAATATTCTTTAGCTGTCTGTTATTTCAGGTTTTGGTTTGGAACTAAATTATTTGCCAGTGTGTTATAGCAACCCAACTTTAACTAGCTTGATTAATGCTTTTTAACCGTAATAAACCAGAGGCCCCTCCTGTACTGGAAAGAAAAGTTCCTTTAGTAAGGTTGCTGAGAAAGCTAACAGCTGGCATTGGTGAGGAGCAAGCACCACCTCACCCCTGCCACGTGGACCTCAAGAGATAAACCATCAATCCTGCTCAATGGTCAACTTTCCTTGCGGGGGTCACCCATTAGGACAGTGGGAGGGTTAAACTGAGAACAAATCAAGATAGGAAACAATCTGCCTGATTTTTCACCATTAAAATGCCACTGTATTCATGAGGGCATAATGCAGCTCACTGATGGCAGCATTGGCCCAGTCTCATCACAGATGCCTTTTTATCGGTTCCAATATCAATTACACGACAAAAACTGTTTCTCCACAGACATAATTACTGATTGGGTAAAAATAATTTGTGGATGAGGAAGAATCGTGGATGACTGAGACCTTCAATACTACGGTTACACCATTTTACTATTAGATGCTGTTCGTACGCATGGTCAGACGTGTTATGTTTAAGAACATTTCTACACACAAGTTCCATCATGCTAAATACCACACTATGACCTGTTCATTACTAAAACAATCTACTGTGCTGCTAAGTCTTTGTGTCTCACATTAACTAATACCACCATTAAAACAGCGATTTAAAATGGTATTAGGTGAAAGTAGCTGTGTAGATGGTTGTGTTGGTTCTCTGATGACCTGTCCAGATGTACTCCATCTCACCAAATGTATAAAGCAGGTATAAAGTGCGCATGCATGAATAGAAAGATGAATAGATGTAGTTCTCCCTCATTACTGCACTAATGTCGGACTAGAAGACTCAAGAAGTCCTGTAACAAAGGTGTGAGCTCAGCAGAGCAACTCTGTTGACTGCAGGATGTTCTTCATGTTACTGTCACATGATAAAGTGCAGGGGTCACATGGCAGCAGCTTTACAGACTGTTGTCCCAAAATTAAGCCAAAATTTCTTTCTGGCCACTGCCAAGTTGTATTTTGGAGCCAAAGTCTGAACTCTCAGCACATGGGGCTGAAAGTCTAAAGAAAAGCGTCCAATGGCCTATTAGAGTGGGGCTGGATGATATAGCAAAAAAGTATGTAGATAAATGTTGTTTTAAATTGATCATAATTGATAATTATTGAAAAAAATATATATATTTTTTAAAAATGTAGAAAATATTTTACATGCACCCCTGGCCATTTTATTTTTGGTATTTTGATTTTTTTTCTCCGCCTCTTCTTGCTGCAACGTCTTTAGGGCTTCCACAAATGGCTATTTTAGTAGTCGACTAATCGTGTCATTTATAAAAGTTTAGCTTATTGCACCAGGATGCACTAATA
This sequence comes from Nothobranchius furzeri, assembly GCF_043380555.1. Lineage (NCBI taxonomy): Eukaryota > Metazoa > Chordata > Actinopteri > Cyprinodontiformes > Nothobranchiidae > Nothobranchius > Nothobranchius furzeri. The sequence goes on along the minus strand of NC_091745.1, from coordinate 80,285,310 downwards.
TACCATCATTAGCTTCTAGTCTGAAGTGTGATCTGCTATGGGCCATCTAATAAAGACAAGATGATAGCTTAGCAAACAACTTTAATTAACTTGTAACCTGTTGATACAAATGCTACAACTACATGGAGGTAGGCACCTAAAACCAAAAATGACTTGTGTTCACAAGAGGCATGGTGGCAAGGTTGAAGTGCTTCATCTTCCAATCTTCACTCAGGAAATAGCAGGACACACCAAGGTACGCCTTTGTAGCACGGCTAGTCCACACATTAGCAGTCAGGGATCATCGGCAGCTCTGAGGGTCTGCTTTAGTGTAAAGATAAAAGATATTAAAGTTAGTTTATTTACCAGATTAATAATTCTGTTAAATCAAATAAAGTAGGTTAAGTTTTAACACAAAGAAAATGTTTTATGCTTTAAAACTATTAGGTTTCTTGATTGTTCAGTCAGCGACCTTTTTATTTTTTCATAAATGCATTTTATTCTAATGTTTATTTTATTTGTATCTAGAGAGAAACTGACACACACACACATCTTAAAAGTTGTGTAACTCTTCTTTTCCATCATGGTGGTGAAGTGGGACCAGCCTGGTAGATGGTTGTTGTCATATATATGTCTGTAAACTCCACTCTAACGTAGCGGGATGGAATCAATCATTAGCGTTTGTAACTGGAGCAAAAATATGTGACATACAAACGTGTTCTAAAGGTAACAACGTCACCGTCTCTACTGGTGTTGCTGCAGCTATAATCACAAGTAGCTCTTCTCAGCTCTACTGACTCTCAAAAAACTATTTTCGACATTCAAAACTCTGCTCAACCCTCCTTCTCCACCTCCTACCAACAATCTATCAGCAGTCACCTTTGCCTCATTCTTCACTGACTGGCAGCTATAAGCTATCAGTTTACTCAACTGGCCACTCCTGAACATTCGCTTCCACAATCTCCTTCTAGCCCAACCATCTCAGGCCCTACTGCTTCATTTTCCTCTTTTTCCCCTCTCACTGAGAACTGTGTGTCCAAGCTTGTCACGTGCAGCCGCCCTACTACATGCCCAGGACCCCATTCCGACTAAGCTGCTCCAAGCTATTGCTCCTACAGTAGCTGCAGCAGGCACTTATGTGATCAACGCTTCACTGACATCCGGATTTCCTATCTCTGTCAAGCATGCTCTGGTTAAACCTCTGCTAAAAAAAAACCCATCTCTTCCTCCAAATCATGTGGAGAACTACCGACCTCTCTCTCCTCCTTTTTCTGTCCAAAATCACAGAAAAGGTGGCTTTCATGCAGATCACAGAATACCTCTCACAAAACTGTCTGCTTGACCCTTACCAATCTGGGTTCAAAAAGGGCCACTCCACTGAAACTGCTCTTTTAGCAGTGATGGAATCCTTAAAAGAAGCTAGAGCAACTGCCAAATCCTCAGTGCTTATCCTGCTCGACTTATCGGCTGCATTTGACACTGTCAAACATGGCTTCCTTTTGTCCACACTCTCTAGCATGGGCATCACAGAGAAAGCACATGCCTGGTTTGAATCGTACCTCACAGGACGATCATTTAGTGTACAGTGATCCCTCATTTATCGCGGTAGATGCGTTCCAGACCTGGCCGCGATAGGTGAAAATCCGCAAAGTAGGGACACCATATTTACAGTATTTATTTAACAGGAGAGGGAGCGCAGCTGATCCTCATCAGCCTGATCAGCGGGACGGCTTTAAAAGGAGGACGGTTATCCAGATACCACGCCGTATGATTAACTACTGCCTGACTCGCTTCTCCTCCGGATTCTCTCCCATCTTGGAGACTTCTGGATACTCACCGGTTCGCTGCCTGGATACCAACTCCGCTCTGCCGTCCCGCTCTCCACCGTGCTCACGCTCCCTCTCCGTTACCTCGTCCTCCTCATCCGTCTACTCTGCCACCTGGAAATCTACAATTCGCCTCTGGATATCACCCCGGCTCAACTCCACATTCACCCTGAACTTCCGCATTTTGCCGCTTCCTGGTTTACCCTCCACTGGATCACCAGTGCGCCCTCAGTTCTCATCATTAAAGAAATAAAATTATTGTTTATCTTTTACCTCGACTCGAGTCTGATTCTGTATGTCTTTGGTTAGACACTTACCCCAAAACATGACAGAAAAATACGGCGAATCGGTGAAAAATTCCGCGAATCGGCGAATTTCCCTTGAATAAGGCTCCAAAGAAAAAATCTGCAAAGTCGTGAATCCACGATAAACGAACCGCGAAGTAGCGAGGGATCACTGTATCTTGGCTTGGACAATCCTCTACCATGCACCATCTTGCCACAGGAGTCCCCCAGGGCTCTGTTCTAGGACCTCTTCTCTTTGCCATATACACCACCTCACTGGGTGAGATCATTCGATCACATGGCTTCTCCTACCACTGCTATGCAGACGACACCCAGCTCTATCTGTCATTTCCACCGGACGACCACACTGTCTCTGCACGAATATCAAACTGTCTCTCTGACATATCAAAATGGATGAAATCCCACCATCTCCAACTCAACCTCTCTAAAACTGAACTACTTGTCATCCCAGCAAACCCATCCATACAGCACAATATCTCAATCCAAAATGACTTCCTATCTCTGGCTCCTTCAAAGGCAGTTCGAAATCTGGATGAACACCTGACCATTAAAGATCGTGTTGCCTCTGTTGCTCGTTCATGCCGCTTTGCGCTGTATAACATACGAAGGATCAGACCATACCTAACACAACATGCCACTCAGGTCCTGGTGCAATCTACTGTCATTTCCCGCCTCGATTACTGCAATGCCCTTCTAACTGGTCTTCCAGGCTGTACTGTGAGACCTCTTCAAATGGTCCAGAATGAAGCGGTGTGTCTGGTCTTCAAATAGCCAAAAAGAGCACAAGTCACCCCTCTGTTCATTGAGCTCCACTGGCTACCGCTAGCAGCACACATCAAATTCAAACTGCTAACACTAGCATACAAAGTCCGAGATGGTACGGCTCCCATCTACCTGAATCCTCTTGCAAAGGCTTATGTCTCGGCCTGGCCGCTCCGGTCATCACAGGATCGTCGACTAGCAGTGCCTACACCACGCTCAGGACAATCCAGACTCTTCTCATGCATCGTTTCACAAATGTGGAATGACCTACTAAGCACTACCAGAACAGGGGCTTCCATTTCAATTGTCAAGAAACTCCTGAAGACCCTGCTCTTCAGAGAGAATCTTCTAAACTTGCACCTTCCCTGCACCCGTCCCCCTCTCTACTGTCCACTCCTTGTTCCCTCCTCCCCATGACTGATGTCAAGTTGTTGTTGTTGTTGTTGTTCAAGGGCAACATGCCGATTATCACTTGTAAGTCGCTTTGGACAAAAGTGTCTGCTAAATACATAAACATAAACAAACTCTGTTGATGTCAGCTGCTAACAAGAGGTAAACTTACCGAGGCGACTCTGTTCTTCCTCTTAAGATGCTCGTGCATTGCCGATGTGCTCCTGTGAAAGAGTTTTGCTTTGCAGAGTTTGCACCATGTGGCTTTCTTTTGAATTAGTATAATGCTCCCAAACTTTTCAGATATGTTGCGATTCGACACTTTCTCCGATGATGAAGGCTGAGCTGGATGGCCACCATTGCGCATGCGCCTTGGAGCCAAAGTGGTGGCTGAGCAGAGAGGCAGGAAGCAAAAGCCCAACGTGCTGCAGCAGGCGACATTTTAAAAAATTGTTTATAAAATAAGGTTTATTTTATTTGTCTGCGTTGTCGTGACGAGTCGACTAATCATGGCAGCCCTAGACATCTTGCTTCCTTTCGCTCTCTTTTGGTTTGAGAGGGGAGGGCCTGGTGACGTAGCGTGCCGAGTCTGTGGTTTTGATTGGTTAGGAGTGAAGGTTGGTTAATGTTTGACGCGTCCGCGAGGTCCGCACGGCTCCACGCGGAAAAGTTCCGTCATTTTAACAACCACGCCCCTCCACCGCGCCTCCGCACGGCCCAAACTTTCCGCAACGCACACCTAGGAAATTTTCTAACCACGCGGACGGTCGGACGCGGAAAAACATGGCGGACTGGCAAGAACTAGTATGGCAGAGGTTCGTAAATAGACATTTGTATGATTCAGCTCTCAGAGATCACCGTGATCAACATGTTGTTAATAATTTTTGGAGAGAAATAGCTCGCACTGTCAGAAAAGATGAGGATGCTGTTAAAAAATGCTGGAATGCCATGTTGTAAACAACAGTAATTTTTACTTCTTCTATGGTGTAGTGTTGGATGCATGCCGTAGAGCTCCATGCTGCCCCATTCAGTTTGGGAGAATATTGGCTCACCGCAGAGACAAGCCGCATGAACCATAAACACTGCAATTTGTGAAGCGCGTTTCATCCGCGAGCCGCATCACCAAGCGGAAAGTAAATGCGTCAAGCATAAACCAAGCTTAAGTAGTGAGTCTAGTATGCTGCTACCTGATAGGTTATAATGAAAAAAGGAAACTTTTTAATTGAAGTTTTATTGACCAGTTTTTTTATCTATCGCACCACATGTCTATCGATAGATATATTGAACTATTGAATTATCGTTCAGCACTATATTAGAGCTAAACGTATTTTGGAGAAAATTTTTTGAAAATACAGCAGCAAGGTAAGAAGTGCAAGAATGAACCAAAGTCAGCAGCTGGAAATATTTTTCTGAAGTGTAATTAAAGGTTAAGTTAAGAATTGTGGTTTAGAAATTCCTGTCCTAAACTTGAGTCTTTGCTCTATTTCTTTCAGGAGCTTTCTGCTTCAGAGGACTTTCTCTCAGACTCCAGCCATGATTTGGACAGTGATTATATCCCATCAGCTCCTCCTTCCTCAGAGGATGAACTAACCTTTTCGCAGCCTAAGCTCATGAAGACACATGATGCATTAAAAAACCCTGGCAAAACCTCTCTCAGCCAAAGCTATGTTCATGAACAGAAGACACTGATGGACAGTGGTAAAAGTAATGAAGCTCTGGACATGCATTACAATGCAGATACTGAGGAAGAAAATCCGGAGGAATATGAAGATGATGAGGGTAGGTCATGTGTTACCGTTAAAACTTGCACTAAAGGCTAAATGATGACCATGTGTTCAGTCACGTTTCAAATGAATAGTCAATAGTTTGAGATACTAATTCAAATTGTGTATATGTGAAAGAAATAGAGTGCCACAGAGAAAAAAAATATTAGTATTTTTCTTTAAAACTCCTTGTTCTTTCTGTGTTTCTTTTCTAGTTCAATTTTTCTGATCTTGTCTCATACAGAGTAGCAAAGTTTATGTTTTACCTTATGTTGCTGACAGTTTTGGGTACTTCCTGTCACCTTCGGGAAGTAGCTGAAACTGTCAGCAAAATAAGCTAAAAGCAGAAACTTTGCTACTCTGTATGAGATAAGAACAGAAAAGTGGAACTAAACGATTTGTAGAATTGAAAAAATGTTTTGCTTAGTGATCAACTGTAACAGTTCTCATTGATTTTCAGTTATCCATTGACTATTACCCCTTCTTTCCACCGGAGCCGTCAGCAGCACGTTACTGCAGCAGCACGTCTTAGCTGCTGAAAGGAACCGTGGATTCTGTGGTCAACAGAATCTTTTCCACCGGAGCCGTCAGCAGCATGTTGCCGTCCTTATGCGCCGGTTCTATTTTCTACGCGCAACGCCTCTGAAACGGGTCAAGTTCGACATTTTTGGGGAAGGAAAGACAGGAAATCGGACGCGGAAACGGAGCGAAGCTCCCGAGATTTTCAGAATTAAGAAATGTACTGCCTTCCGGTTGCTTTACTTTAAAAAAAGTTACTAACTGTGCGGCCCCGTGAGAAGTTATCACCTAGCTAGCGGTCTCCTTTGTTTTTCAGGTCCATATTGGCAATTATAAAACGGACAGAACATAAAACACAAACCTTTTGGAGCCATGTTGTAGTTTTCTCCTGCTTGTGTTTACTGACGAAGTCACTTGTGTGACTTCGTGCTCTGTCGGTGACAGCTGCTCCCCTGCTGCTTCGCGTCTCGTGGGAAGGGCCAAGCAGCAGCTTACGCGAGCAAGACGTGCTGCTGCAGTAACGTGCTGCTGCAGTAACGTGCTGCTGACGGCTCCGGTGGAAAGAAGGGGTCAGTTCGTTATTTTAGTTTTATGGCATTAAAAAATTATTGTAGGATTTAGTGAGGTAAAAAAGTTTTTTTCTTACTTATTTGATAACATTTGAGTATTTTATTTGGTATCTGTCAGACAGGATTGATGTTCATGAATGTTTTGTCTTGTAGAACCTGACATTCTGACTCAGAGGCCCACAAGAGCAGAACCATCAGATGATCACAGACAGACAGCAGGAAAAAGAGGTAAACTTTTGCTTGGCTAAAGTACCTAATGATCATAAGGTCACACTTGATTTTACAACTGTTTTTCTTCTCTTTGAAGTGACGTACAGAGGAAAAGGGCCAGGGAAGAAGGTTGAACCAGCTGAAGATTCAGATGGTGAGACATCACAAGGTTCACTGCAGATGGATTTTACATAGATGTGACACTCGTTCCTGATCCTTTCCATCCTCATCACTCCCAAAGATAACCTCAACATTTTGAGCTCTGCAACCTCTTCTACCTCCCGTCTTTTCTTCGTTTATGCTGTTTCTTAACCAGACAACATGACTGCTCTCACTACTGTCTTTACAGCTTTTCTTTCCTTCTTGCTGAAACCCGTAGACTCACTGCAGTGTGATTTGGTACATAAATGTAGTTGATTCACTTTGGTTACTAATATATTCTGAATGTTCTTTATTTTTCAGATCAGGGAGAACCACTGAGCCAGTGCTCAAAATATGCAGAACCATCAGAGGACATCAAGAAGAAATATAAGATAGGTACATTTTTTCTTCATTTGTCTTTGTGCTGTTGGGTGTTGGGTTTAAATTTCTGTGTATTTTATCATATACTCATTTCATTTTTGCTAGTTTAAAGATTTGCATATACACACCATGCTGAACTCTCAAGCCTACTGCACACTGGCAGCAAAAGCGCCGTGGAACGCCAACGCCGTGGAACGCCAGCGGCGTGGCACCGCTTGCAATAGAGTCCATAATAGTATATGGAGTGTCACAAACAAGCTGCGTCACGGCAATTTTCAGACGCGGCCCAGGAGCGGCATGCCGAGGCGCTAAAGATAAGATCGTGTTCTAATTTTTCTGTGAGCCACTCCTGGGATGCACCAATTTCCGCAGTTACCGTTGGGCTAGACGGGAAATCACACACAGTTTCAGTGTAAAATCCATGGTAAAAGTATTGCAGCGATGCAATGTCACATAAATGAAGCCTACGTGTGATTGGCTTATTTACTCCTAGTATCATATTCCATCATATATGACATCAAACAGTGATAACAACGTGATTTCCTTCTTTTTGGTTTAATGGCGGACGGCATAAATAAACTGTAGCCTGTGAAGTCTCTAGGGATCATGTGATCTCGCAAGTCGAATGAGGAGCACATCGAAGCAGCTGCTTCGTGGCTGATCCTCTCCTGGTGTGCGCTGGTGTGCAGCAATTTTCTTGAGTAAACCTCTCCACTGCCATTCTGCGGTGCTTTTTCTTCCATTCTGCAGTAGTCACTCTCAAACAGCGCACCGCTCCGAGCTTAATAGAACTTAAGGACAGCAGCTCTGGCTGTAGCTCAGTACTGTCTAATGACGAGAAGCACATATGATACTACACTGCATCCTGATGGCATGACGGGATGTCAGATATTGGTCTAACATTAATGTTGGCCGATATCGCCATTAAAATTTTATATCGGAAAATATGTATCGTTTTCAGTCGTTTAATGACCCAACTTTTACCACTAAAACCACTAAAACAACAAAAAGAATATTCACCCAAGGCTTACTTTTCTCATCTAAAGATCTTTATAAATGTTTTATCATCTTAGTTGCAATTTACAGATTAAGAAAAAATCCATTACCAACTAATACACCATCTTAGTGTCTCACTTGGGGAGAAAGAGATTCAGCTGCTGTTGGAGACAATATCAATATGGCACTTTTCCTGTTACTTATTGAAGTAGTTGTCATTTTGCACAGAAAATGTTTAAAATATAAGCATGCATGATAAATGATCAGAGATGTTGAAAACCTAAAATGTTTTAGTTTTCCTTTTTTTGTGAGAGCATATATCGAGCATTTTTATAGGAAATTACGAGTCGACAATGGTGGTAGATCAGATATCGGTAAAAAAGACAATATAGAGCATCCCTAGAATTTAGTGAAAACAATTACGTCTAGCGGTCCACAATATGCAGCTCACAGGCCAGAAAGATGTAGCTCACTAACCAGATCCATCCAGGGGAAAGTACAGCCTTTGCTGGGTGGTGTAATTTTCAGGTGAGGTCCTCAGAGAGATTAATGCCCAGGAATTTGAAGGACTGCACTAGCTCCACTTTGTGTACTCATCTTCCTCAGAGATGAGTCCAATGATGGTTGTGTCTTATTCATATTTGATGATGGTTTGATGGGTAATTTGGTGTACAGAGAGAAGAGGGAGGGGCTCAACACACTGCTCTTTGGGGAGCCAGTAATGAAGGGGTATATAGGTATACAGGCCAGTTTTGACTCTGTGTGAGTTCAGTGATGTAGTCTTTCATCCAGAAACAGGTGCAGAGTCATAGTGTGCCTATAATTGTAAAATTTGGTATTCTCTTCTAGAAGAGGACTTTTGTAACCGTTATTTTGTAGATAGGTTGCCGGCTCTCGGTAGTACATGGTAGACAGGCTACAGTTGGGTTTTATAATTCTTCTTTATTTCCGAACGGCAGGACAGAAAACTCAAACGCGCAGTTAGCCGCTGCTACTCCACTTCCTCCTTTTTTCTCTCCTACGCTTTTCTGTTAACACAGCATGTCTTCTTTCCCCTAATCCACCAGTAGGTGTTGTAAACAGATCAGCCTCTTTTACCCAGAACTCAAATCTACATAATCACAAGCATTACTGTACTGACCAAAATAATGAAATAACAAACACATGAATTATATAAACATTAAATAAAGGTTACACTTTAATCAAATTTTTTCTCAAAGGTCTATTGTTTGCCATCATCTACATTTGTTTCTCATGTGAGTCAAAGCTAGATGAAGTCGAACCTTAAACTTACAGTTGTTTTTCTTCTCATTGAAGGTACCTACAAAGTAAAAAGGTCAAGAAAGATTGTTGAATCACCTGAAGATTCACATGATGAGACAGCACAAGGTTTACTGAAGTCTGATGTTACATAAATCTTGTTGCTATCATATTGGTTACCAATATGTTCTGCATGTTTTTTTTTTTCAGATCAGGCAGAACTGTTGAGCCAAAGCTCCAAATCTGCAGAACCAACAGAGGGCTTCAAGAAGAAAAAGAAGACAGGTACATTTCTAAATTTGTGTCTTTGGGCTCATGTTGTGTTAAAAGTTGTGGCTCCTACTGACAAGCAAATTAGACACTGCCGGTTCACTTTGACCACCACCAGCAAGCAATGTGGGTGAAGTGTGTTGCCCAAAAGCAGGACTGTGACAGCCAGAATGCTGTGTGAACCTGCATCCCTCTGGTTAATGGCAGGAACTTAACTCCTCTCATACTCCTGCAGGTCTTTAGCATCTCATCCTTGTTGTCTGCCTCCCTTTCTCTTGAATGTAGTAGCAGTAACATATTGAGGAGCATCAATACACCTTACACAGAAACTGCAATGATTTTACAAAAAAACTAACTCCTCTGAGGAAGTTGGTAGTCAGTAATTTTGGGTCACTCACACTTCCTATTAGAAAAATGCTTCTAAAGGAGGTGTCACCTGGAGGAACAAGAGAGTGACTGAGGTAGTGATTGACAGCACCCCACTCAGCCTCCCCATGTGTGCTCTCCGAGTTTCTCAGTCGAAAAAACGAGTCGTTAACAACTGCGCGCACACTCATGCGTGCAAACGAGCACACACACACATAAGTCTCACAACTCAGGAGAAGAGAAAACACAGAAACAAACTCAGGCTGGAAGACTATCTGTCCACCTTGATCTCTAAAAGAAAGAAGGAGGAGGAGTTGGATTTTTTAAGGAGGCGAGTGACTCCGAGCCATAACGTGTCATATCAGCAGGTGAGTGGTTGAGCCGGGTGGAGTTGCGGCCGAGACTCAGCTAGAGTCCAGTGCAGTACAGCCACGTAGTTCGGTACAGACAACG
>NC_091745.1:80252620-80267620 GCF_043380555.1 Nothobranchius furzeri | reverse complement strand
ACCTGTGAGGAACTCCTCCATGACGACGTGAACCTTCGGGCAGAAAGCAAAAGACAGAGTGTTGAGATGCCGACGTGAAGTCACCCGGCAGCGTTTGGTTTCATGCCCACCTTGTTATAAAACTCGTCTCCGGCGCTGGGCTGGAAGCCCAGTCTGGCAAAGGTCATGAGGAGGTTGCAGAGCTGCAGAGTGCTGTACTTCTGACTGTTTGCTGCGTAGTGCTGCGAGAAAACAGAGCCAGAATCAGCGAAGACCCTTGATGGATGACTCTCAAGTCTCTGGATCAGAGAGTTACCTCAGCAAAGGCCTCAAAGAGAGGGAAGTGGAGCCACTTGAGGAAGCCCAGGGACTTGGCGCAGCGCATGACGTCCAACGGGCTGAGCTCAGGAACTCTGGGCAACAACTCACTGGCCATTCGCTGAAAAACCTGAGAATGGTTGAAGTTCAGCTTCCCTAAAGATGGCGGGGACAGGATGGTTGTGGTGAGGCATGCATCCCTGTGCACGGGTGAATCTGCAGCTAGGTCATGTTTAGAGGAAGTACCGTATGCAAAGGCCAGGTCCAATATTAGAGGAGTGGTGAACTCTGACGAGGGCTTCTGGAGGAGGTGGTAGGACACGGCTCTCAGCAGCGGGACACTTCTCCGACTCTGAGCTGCCAAAGACACGCAGACTTTCCGAATGTCTTCAGCTGAGAAGCTCTCCGCCAGTTCCAACGCCTTCAGAGACAACAAAAGAGCCTCAGTGACGTCTGAGAGGATAAAAGTCACCCGCTCAAACCTGAGGAGTTAAACAGAGAGGACAACCCGGTACCTTGTCTTCAAGTCTGTCCATCAGCGTGGGAGACATGTGTCCCCCGTTGGCTATCAACACACTGACGGTCTTGGCGTCAGCGATTTCGGTCCAGCGCAGCTCCAGCTGTTTTAAAGCAGCGCTGACTAGCGCCACATCCCGGGGAGCTCTCCTGGCCGCTCCCCAGTCCACCAGGTGGCCCAGATGTTTGTACGTCAGCCTGCGGAGTCTCCACAGGACCTCCGTCTGCACGGAGCCGAGGGCCGCATCGGTGGAGGGGACTTTCATCACCCACAGCGTTCGTAAAACATTCACCAGGTTTCCATTCCACACCGCTGACACCTGTGGAGCATCAACGGACCAATAAAGACGTCCGACATGACGGGCCGAGGCCGCAGCTCTGAGCGAAGTCACATTAAACTGACAGAATCTTGTTTATGTTAGCATAAACCTCGTTACTATGACTACCCGCTTCCACCTGAACGATGCTGCTAGAATCAGAACCATCGTGGCCCAAAGCGATGCAGAAAAACGAGCCGGTTCATTTTCTGCTTCCAGGCTTTTAGTTAATGTCATTCTTTATTCAAAATGAAACTCGCCTGCAGCTCGGCCCGAAGAGGAGCCACATTCCTCTGGCTTAAGCATCACTTTCCTGCTCGGGGGATGGTGCTGAAGTAGTCAAAGCCAGCTGGGTTCTGCATTTGTACAGAATCTAACCGACTTGGACCTAAACTACGCAGGATTTTTTGTGTGCATGGACTTTGTGGTACACTGGCACTGAACTGAACTATGCTGAGTCATGTTTACAGAGCAGAGCCTCCTCACCTGTCGAGACATAGACCTCATCATATCCTGCAGCCTTGCATCCATCTGCTGCTCTGGATCGTGTCCCTCGAATTCGCCTCGAGTCTTTAGCATCAGCTGAGTCCACCTCACCAGGGCTGCAGCAGCTTGGTTCCCGCTGCCTCCGTGCTCCGCCCACGCACACAGGACGTCCTCTGGGGCTGCTGCCTTGTCCAGCAGCTCGTCCAGCTGGGTGTGAGGTGGAGTGGTAGGGTACGGCTCATCTTTGATCCCTGTCTTCTCACACAGGAACCTCTGAGTGTCCCACAGCCAGCCCTTAGACCTCAGAACCTCAGCAGGTCCAGCTGCAGCGGGGGGCAAGCGTGCCGCAGCCTGAGGGGAAGACCAGCTCAGCAGGCGGACACATCTACCCACCAGGCGGCTCGCCATCGGACCGGAGACCGCAGGCGTCTCACAGCTCAGACAGGACGGTCACCACATCACACTGGACCTGTAGAAGAACCAGAAGGGTTCGTGTTAGTCAGAACCGGCTGCTCCTGTCATCGTGTAGCAGATCCTGACCTTCATGGAAAGGAAGGGACGCACCGGAACAAATACGAACCCGTTCCCGCTCTTCCGGTTGAGTTTACTATGAACACCGGTGGGGCAGACACAAGCGTCCGTCGCAGTCTCACACCGCTCACCCGAATTTAGGGAGAATTACACCAAAAGCGCCTCTCACATGAGAAAATCCTAGCCGGAGCAACGTCGCAGGAAAATGACGTCAAGGAGTGTCGTCACGTGGTTAACGTACAGCGCGGCGATTGGCTGAGATGTCCTCTGCAGAATTTCAGCTGTAACCATAGATGTGTGTGTATTTATAGGTTTATATGGCTGTAGCCGCACGTTTAGAGACGGACACTTTTCGGAGTTAAATCTAATTCAAACGAAGTTCAATCTTCGTAGAGCGACTTTTAAAAGAGCTGAAGTATCGACAGCTCAGAACCTGTTGTCTGCTTTTAAATTACACGTTTGTTTTAAAGACACGCGTTTTCTAAACTAAAGCTATAGAAAAGATGGTCTTCTTCCTTTTCTAAACTAAATAAATTTGTTCCCATTAGAAACAGAAATTTAGGAGGAAAATGTGTGTTTTCCAGTCTTCAATTCTCCTTTGTAACAAAATATTTCTAAAAATATTTTCCAAAGAGAAGAAACCTGCTGCCTTCCTAGTTGAACACCTTTCTGCCTAACTCAGGTGTCTGTACTACGGAAAGGCAAAATAAAACACTCAGAGGGTGCAATCATGAGCTGTACTTCTGAAACTCGCCTTCTAAACGATTCATTCCCAGAGACTATTTCTGAGAGGAATGATAAAAATCCAGATGACTAATTCAACACAAAAATAAATGTAACATTTAATAATCTAATAAACAGTAAAATACAATCACAGATATTTTAGACAACAACTAGCACTTGAATCATTTCTGGCAGTTGTCACATTGCATGGAAGTATTTAAAGTCAGCAAAAACAGATGGCAGAATTTACAAGGTTTTCAAAAATAGAAATGTTTCTATTAAAAAAGTCTAACTATATATTTACTGATCTGTTTTCGACAGTAAACCTCATTTATTACTCCAATATTGCTGCAAACACGTTTATTATTTCCCTGTCCCTCGGTCCGTTTCTCCTTTGAAAATGTGTGATGACATTTTGTCCTATTCAACTTTGCCATCCCGCCGTGCAGACCCACTCAGGGCGTAGCGGTCCTCAGCAGAGCGTCTGGATGTTGTCGGAATGGGCCAGCAGCTCCTTCACCACAGCGAGGCTGTCCAGGTCCACCACCAACACCCAGCTTCTCAACAGACCGTCACAATAACCTCCACCACTGCTCCGCCCACGGCAGCCCACCCAGATCTGGGAACAGAAACATCAGCAGCATTAAAACCACGCCGCCGCTCCAGAGCCACAAACACGCTGAAGACAACCCCACCTGGTTCGGATCATGCAGGTGATCCTGAAGGTCTGGGAAGGGAGATCCTTCTGAGCGGATGCTTGGAGCTGTTGGTTTGCCACAGACACAACTCCACGGAGTCTGAGCAGCCTGTGAATAACAGCCCTCGCTGCAACACACACCGTTTGCCGAGATGCTTTAAGGAGATCATCAAAAACCAACAAAAATTAAACCAACAGATCTTTGTTGTTGTAAACAACATCGTCCACTGTTTTTATTCAAGAGTTAAAAGATAAATGACCCGGACTTGTGTAGTCTTTCAGAGTCAGGACTCCAAAGCGCTTTACACTACAGTGTACCAAACACACACACACACACACACACACACGAGCTGCGATGTAGGGCGCACTGACGGAGGCGAGGCCTACCAAACACAGGCGCCACCGGTCCCTCTGACCACCACCAGCAGGCAACGAGGGTTAGGATTCTTGCTCAAGGACACAACAGCAGAGTTCTCAGCCAGGATTGATCCTCCACCCCTCCAACTTATGGACAACCTGCTCTACCTCCTGAGCTACTGCTGCCCGGCAGGATCTGGAGTCTTACTTCCTGATATCCGCACATCTCTCCTCTGATTGGTTAACAGCAACACGACTCTACCACTGACTCTGGTTGCTCTGCAACGCTGATGTTTTATCTCCACAAATAACACAAACCTGGAGGAGTGCTGCTGTGTGGTGGTGTTGCTAATGCTAATGTTAGCTTCTACTAGCCGAGACGTTCTCTGCTGTTTCCTGGACGCTAAACCAACAACAGCTTCCCCGTCGTGAGTCCAGATGGGTGAGTCCATGAATGTTAGTGACAGGGTGACGTAGATCCGTCAGGATTTTCTATCCTAGAGTTTCACCGTCTGTTTTCTATCAGAAGCTACTGCAGGAGACAGATGTAGGAGACTTTTTTCATGTTCAGCCTTGATGTGAACCCACGAGTGACCCATCATTTTAAAAATAAACAAGTTTTACACATTTCTCAGTAAACCTCCTTTTAACAAACCGAAACTCACCTCTGAGGTGACGACAAAGCACCTGAAGCTACTGGGCATGCTCTGCAAATCACCAGGAAGTGTTATCGTCCTTTGTGGTGTACCGTTCTTTTTGAGCTCCACAATGCTGTCACCACAACCTGCACAAACACTCGTGTTACAATAATATTCACTTCTTTCAGACTCCGAAGTTTGTTGACAAGCGGAGGGAAGGACATGCTCACCTGCTGTTGACGTGTCTGGGGTCCACAGCGAGACCAGTCACTTCCTGTCTGTGTTCAGTCAGCTGCTTGTTGCAGCACATGCTGAGTGTGTTGATGATGTAGATAACAGAGTCCTGAGATCCCATCCACACCTGATCCTGGACCAGCCCCATCACGCAGGTCTACGTGGAGAAAATGCAGCATGACCTGTTTGTTTTACCGCCTCAAAACCAGGCTAAGAAAATGCACTGACACAGTATAAACTACATTTATTCATGATAAATGACACACTTTAGCAACAATAAAGATTTTATTAAATGTAAACGGTTAAAAACTGTTTTGTTGCCACATTAAAAGCACAAGAGAACGGCCGGTCTTCAGCCAGGGATTTACCAGTTACAGATTTCACCTGAAGAAGTCAAACTAAATACAATTAAATAAAAGTCAAACATGACTTTCTCCCTCCGTGCATAAATACTCCGAATTTCTACTTCCCATTTCCCGACCAGTCCAAACTACTTACTCACATCTAACAGTTTAAAACAGGCGTAGCTAATCAGTTTGGATCCTTTTGAATGAACTTCGCCTGTTCTCACCACTTGGGAGCGCCCGATCTGAATGTCGCTGTGCAGCATCTTTCCGGAACTGCGCTGCTCTGGGTGGCTGCATGTTGGAGTAGCTCTGTTGACTATATACGTTTTGCCTTTTCTTGGACATTTTTTCTTCTGCTTTCTCGGGAGGAACGGTATTTTTTTTGGACATTTTACTTTTCCGTTTCTGGTGCTGTGAAGCTTGGAGGATTTTTACAGCTATTTCTTAATTTTTTTCACTTTTTGAGCATTTGTTATGATGTGTAACCATGGCAACCAGCTGGTTTACAATCGGGAGCAGCTGATTAACATTGGGAAGGCTGAAATAATACCTCAACTGCAGCCACAAATCCCAAATGAGATAAAACGCTCATCTGATATCTGATCATTATTATGCATAAGAGGTACACCTGATGATGGCTCCTTTTATGTTAAATCGCGTTTAGAGGGACAGGATGACAGAATTTAAAATGCAAACAAAAAATACATCTTTTAAAAAGTAATGAAGTTATTGAATATAATATAATATTTAAAGCTTTCTTTATTTGTACTTTACTTGTTTTCTTCAGGTCTACTTTTTACTTTTACTTCACTCATTTTTAAAGCCACTATCTGTACTTCCTACTTCACTACAATGAGGAGCCTAGGTCTCCTCTCTTCCCGGTCGGCTCATGGGTCCCGGAAGAACGAACACATGAACGCAAGTCAACGGGGCTAAAAACGCTGTTTTCTAATCCGCTTTTCCTAACGTCCTGGATCACACACATATGTTGTATTTCAGTTTAAATGTAATCCAACGATGGGTGCTTCAATCACGCCAGTCACGTTGAAATTTCTCAGCTTGTAAAAGTTCGATGTTAGCATGACTACAATCGGCGCGTTGCATAAATGACGTCACCACAGAATCTCAGCCATTTTCCCTGTTTTTCTCCGTGTCTGCTTCGATGACGTCACTTTCATAAAGCACATGTAGTCCTGGACTTATTATACAAAACTTAAAATAACGTTTCCCCCCTTTCGAAAATAAGCGCGTTCTTGGTATTAAAATGCATCTTCACGGACATCATGTGTGAAGTCCATGGCACATAACAAGCAGAATTAGAAAAAGCGTCGTTAGCACCGTTGACTTACATTCATTTGTTTTTCTGGGGACCCGTGGTCCGGAAGTAGATGGGCGTGACTTAGGCTCCCTATGGAGCGCTGTCTGGCACCTATGATAGGCTGTCACTATGGTAAAGCTGTGGAATCGTGCGTTACCATAGTTACAGCTCAGGTGCATCTTTTAAAATGCTTTATTAAAGAGTAAGTCACCCCCAAATAACCTTTTTTTTGCTGATAAACTAAATAAACGAGTGTCTAATCGTGCTGCAGACACGTGTCGTCAATAATTTGGCACTTCAGTGCATCTTAGTTAAAATTTAAATATTCTGCCTAAAACTGGCAGTGTTGTGCCGTTGTCAGGAAAAAACTCTGCACTGTATTCTAATTTAAATCTGCCACCGCTATTGGCTAAGAGGTATGCTATGATGTAAACTGGTACATTATGATGTCACAATGCTGTCGTGAGCCTGTGTGTGTGTGTATTTGTTAGCGGCTCCGCCCTCTCGGTCTGCCAGGCAACAGCATTTGTTGCATTTTTCAAACATGAAGTGGAAGTGGAGTTAGACTCTGGTAGGGGTTGACTTGCTCTTTAAGGCTAGAAGTGAGTAGGACCTTTTCTCTGCGGTCTCTGTGTTTGCTGACTTTAGTCTTCCAGAGAGCAGCTCTAGCGGGTAATACAACTAGCCACACACAACCCAGCCCAACATCTGACATGTTTAGACTTTCAGATTTTTCTGAAGTGTTTCCTGTGCTTTACTGGGAGACTTTAACATCCCTCAAGGTAATCTGGTTATATAAAATACACCTGCTGGAAAAAACTAAATAAACAACAACCCCTTAAGCAGGTCAGATAACAGATCAACAGTCAAGATAGAACTCATTTGAATCTTATATACGAGTTATAAACGTACATTTCTATAATCGTCCAGCTGGCTGCGTCAAACACAACCACCCTGCTCCCGCTGAGCCACCCACAGCCTCGGGTTCACCTCATCCTGAGAGCTGCTGCAGCTCAACTGCCCTGGAATAAAAAAAACCATCAAGAGCAGCAGATGAAGGGAAACACCCACTTCCTGTTCAGACAGGCCTGATAGGACGCCAGACGGCTCCAGACCAGCTTCAGCTCATCAGGTGTTCACATGAACGGATGAAACAGCCTCATGAAGACCAGAGAACATTTTATACTTCGTTCAGGTGAAACCAGCGTCGATTCTGGTCATTTCCCATTAACGGTTATCAATTCAATTCAAAGATACTTTATTAATCCCAGAGGGAAATTAGTTTCAGTACACACAATTCAGAGATCAGACGTACATGGACAAGACACATGACAAGAATTGGTGACTGTGGTCATTCGCAACCCTGAGTCGCTCTACCTTAATAGAGATCAGAGGGGTTTACATGAGGAATTGATTCGGGAGGATGGAAAAAATCAGTGATCAATTTTAAAACTTGAAAATGACAGATTTTCAACACACTTATTTATTTTCTTATTTAAATAAAATTATCACTCAGCTGTCCTATTCAGGCCTTGTTTGGATTTTCAGTTAAACTGAATAAACCAGTTAAAACAGCAACTTTCATGATAATTTACCATCAATTTATGGAAACTGATCAGAAAACCATTGTTCTTTAAAGTGAAATGCCAAAGAAAATTCCTCCCAAGATGGCAGCGACTGAGTCTCGTGGATTCAGCCTTTCCTCTCGTGCGTTCCCAGTTTCACTGCTAACGACTCAGCGTCCAGAAGAGGCTGAAATAGGACTGAAACTTTCGACACATTAGAAATAACTAGATGCATGCTGAAGACGCTCTGTGGGACACCTGGAGGGTAGAGCAGCAGGTGCACCGTCTGAGGTTCTGCCAGGCCCACTGATGGGTTGATCTTGTGCTTCAGAGCCTCTGAGGTAGTTTCAGGTACAATCATAGGTGCTGCTTGGAGACAAGCACAGTAGGACTAATTATATTCATAAATGTGTGCAGACATTTCTATCATGTTGTTTATCCAATGATGAGAAAAACACAGAAAATATCAAATCAGCTTCTTCAACAGAAGAAATATCTAAATGTATAAAACTAGCAAACACTCGCTACAGATTCGATAGCCTTCCATTTGTCTGATTCCTAACTGATGCTATCTGACGCTAGCCTAGAGCTCTAGACAGACAGCAGAAGCTAAATGATTTTGGTCTGCATGTCGCTCTAGCCACGCCCACTGGAAGCTGCGCAGCCCCGACTAGTCTGCTGGTGGGCCAATCACAGTGCAGTATAGGTTTGGTGGGCCAATCACAGTGCAGTATTGGTTTGGTGGGCCAATCACAGTGCAGTATTGGTTTGGTGGGCCAATCACAGCGCTCTATTGGTTTGGTGGGCCAATCACAGTGCAGTATTGGTTTGGTGGGCCAATCACAGCGCCCTATTGGTTTGGTGGGCCAATCACAGTGCAGTATTGGTTTGGTGGGCCAATCACAGCGCCCTATTGGTTTGGTGGGCCAATCACAGCGCCCTATAGGTTTGGTGGGCCAATCACAGTGCAGTATTGGTTTGGTGGGCCAATCACAGCGCCCTATAGGTTTGGTGGGCCAATCACAGTGCAGTATTGGTTTGGTGGGCCAATCACAGCGCCCTATAGGTTTGGTGGGCCAATCACAGTGCAGTATTGGTTTGGTGGGCCAATCACAGCGCCCTATTGGTTTGGTGGGCCAATCACAGCGCCCTATTGGTTTGGTGGGCCAATCACAGCGCCCTATAGGTTTGGTGGGCCAATCACAGTGCAGTATTGGTTTGGTGGGCCAATCACAGCGCCCTATTGGTTTGGTGGGCCAATCACAGTGCCCTATAGGTTTGGTGGGCCAATCACAGTGCAGTATTGGTTTGGTGGGCCAATCACAGTGCAGTATTGGTTTGGTGGGCCAATCACAGCGCCCTATTGGTTTGGTGGGCCAATCACAGCGCCCTATTGGTTTGGTGGGCCAATAACAGTGCAGTATTGGTTTGGTGGGCCAATCACAGTGCAGTATTGGTTTGGTGGGCCAATCACAGCACCCTATTGGTTTGGTGGGCCAATCACAGCGCCCTATTGGTTTGGTGGGCCAATCACAGTGCAGTATTGGTTTGGTGGGCCAATCACAGTGCAGTATTGGTTTGGTGGGCCAATCACAGCGCCCTATTGGTTTGGTGGGCGGGATGGTGCAAAGGTGGCAGCTGGTTTGAAACAGCTTCGGCATCAGCTCTGGACCATTCAGACTTGAGCTAAATAGCAGAAAAAGGTTGTATTTGTGTGTTTTTCAGCAGAGTACGGAGGACTGTTGCACTGACTGACTTCTAAAGCGGTGAGTGTGTCACGTTTGTTGTCCTATAGCATGCAGGGACAGCTTGAAACACCAGCGTAGATTCCGCCTCATGACTGAGCTCTCTCTATGGGTCGTGGCCAGATTATATATTCACATGTATAGGATGGCGTCCCGGGCTAATATGGCAGCAGGAGGAGTGGAGAAGAGCCACTATGGACCTTCATGCTTGATTTTATCAAAGTACGCCAGCTTTGAGGCAGCAGAGATGGAGTTCTGTGTCTGCAGGCAGCGAGCAACAGCGTCCATCAGCAGGACGTTGGTCAGAGCCGGAGTCATGTACAGAGGGTCCTGCAGAAAACCATAAGCACATAAAATCAGATGATGTGCAAGTTAAACAGCATCACCCCTACATCTTTAACGCACAGGCTCAAGCTGAACTCCACAGCTTACCCCGGCTTTCCACAGCAGCCGTCAGCAGCACGTTACTGCAGCAGCACGTCATAGCTGCTGATAGGAACCGCTGTGGTCAACAGAACCTTTTCCACTGGAGCCGTCAGCAGCGCGAGTCGGCCGCGTCTCAGGAGCAGCATGTCGCGGCCTTTACGCGCCGGTTCTATTTTCTACGCGCGACGCCTCTGAAACGGGTCAAGTTCGACATTTTTGGGGAAGGAAAGACAGGAAATCGGACGCGGAAATGGAGAGAAGCTCCCGAGATTTTCAGAATAAAGAACGTACTGCCTTCCGGTCGCTTTACTTTAAAAAATGTTACTAACTGTGCGTCCCCGTGAGAAGTTATCACCTAGCTAGCGGTCTCCTTTGTTTTTCAGGTCCGTATTGGCGATTATAAAACGGACAGAATATAAAAACACAAACATTTTGGAGCCATGTTGTAGTTTTCTCCTGCTTGTTGTTGTGTTTACTGACGAAGTCACTCGTGTGACTTCGTGCCCTGTCGGTGACAGCTGCTGCTCTGCTGCGTCGCGTCTCGTGGGAAGGGCCAAGCAGCAGCTAGACGTGCTGCTGCAGTAACGTGCTGCTGACGGCTCCCGTGGAAACCCGGGGTTAGTCACAGAAAAGGGCGGACACAGGAGAAGTGTTGAGACTTGTGCTGGTCGGCCATCTTGCGTCCAGCCCACATTTCTTTGACCAAGAGGTACTAAAGTTCAGTTTCTGTCTCCAGGTTGGCTTTGAATGTATGTAGGAGAACTTTGAATTGGATTCTGGACGTGACTGGGAGCCAGTGGAGATAAATCCCTAAAGCAGCAAAGCACAATCAAAAGTCCCACTTCTGCTGCAAAGTTAGCGTTTACCTTCCTGTAAGACAGCTGTTCACCCGGTTCTCTGGTTTTAAGGAACTCTTCACTGTGAAATACTCCATGTTCGTGGTTCAGATGGCTGCCAACATCCCTGTGGAGCACACACACACACACACACACACACACACACACACACACACACACACACACACACACACACACACACACACACACACACACACACACACACACACACACACACACACACACACACACACACACACACTTTACTTTACTAGGAGGCCAATCTGCTTCCTTTAGCTTCAGCTGAACCTGAATATGTTGACGATCAGCTCCAGTGCGATTCTTCGGATGTCTTGGTTTAATCCGTGTTGCCACGCTCTTCTTCGTGCACGCCGCTCCTCCATCTTGGTGCACGTCACACTGTGGATCTGATCCAAGTCAAAGTAGATGTGCAGGGACCGGCACCTGAACCAAGGTGATCAGAAAAGCCCTACAGCCTGACTCTCTATGTGAAAGAAGTTTGGATTTAATGCTCCTTTTTTAACAGACGTGTGTGAAACGGGGCGCAGCAGCTGCAGGAGGGTCAGGAACATCAACGGCATCAAAGGAACAGGTGGAAGCACTCGACCAAATCATCGGTTTGCTGAGGGGAGAAAGCTAATTAAAGAAGAGCAGCAGAGTTTTTATCATTTATGTTTTTAAAAGTCCAGTTTTCTTTCTCTTCAAATTCCATCTTTCAGTTCTTTCTAAAACACAGAAAAGGTTTAGTTACCTGCAACGTTTCATTTGTAGCTGCAAGCATCATCAGGCTGACGCTGATGGTGGCGTCACTTCCTTCATTTATCCGCGTTGTCGCCCTCTGCTGCCCGCTCTGCCCTCTCCGACGATGCAGTCCCATGTGCGGTCCAACGTGTAAACTCCATCGTCCCTGTTCATGGTCCCACATCCACGTCTCCTCATCTCTATAGCTTCTTTTATCCATCTTTTGTCTTTCTGCTGTTCGGTGTGTGATCCTTGTGTCGTCCCGGTCCATTACACGGTGTTCTCTTGTGCAGAAGAGAATTATCGTTCTTTCTCCTCTAATGGCGTCTGGATCGTTCGTGTATTACAGAAAAACTACACCTTGAATGGTTGTTGCTGCAGCTGGACAAGGTTGTCCCTTCTCACCAGAATTCACCACTTCATCGCCTGCTGGCCTGGTAACAAAGGGTGGAACCAGGCATGAAGAACCTCAGGTTCTAACTGGACTCACTCTGGGCTTCTGTTGCTGTCAAAAGCCTGAGAGGGAAACAGGTCGGTGTAGCGTACGCTGATGTCAAAAACAGCAGAACTTCTGAAGTTTCTAACTCACGTTCCTCGTGAAAGAAAGCCGAAAGGCTTCCTGAAGTTTTTCCCTGGATGCTCCAACCACCACGCATGCTTCCAGGAGAGCAAGCTGCAGACGGTCCACCATCGCTGAGAAGTCCTGGATGCACTTTTAAATCTCAGTTTGTTAAGATTTGCTACAAGAGTCCAAATTAACACAAGAAGATAAAGACCTGAAAGTCTGACTTGACTGGTATTTCTAACAATCACGGAGATAATAAGGAACAAATGTCATTTTCTTCACCTGTAGAGTAAAAATGTCTAAAGATGGAAACTTCTGCTGTGATAACAAGGCTTTATCAAAGCCTTCATGATGAAATCAGAGGATAGCATCCAGGAAGTTAGTTCCCAGAATCCGAATTTCATCTTGGATCTAATATTACCAACGACATGTGTGTACTTTAATTCTGCACATCTGTGGAAACGATCAGTTGGACATGAACTCTGAAGCCACTGACGTCGCTGTAGGAACAGGATCTGAAACCTTTTGGGAACTTTCCTCAGTTTAAAACACAATGGGACTTAAAAACACGAGATTAGAGACAAATGTTGATCTAATCCACATATGTCAGAGTCAAGGCCCGCGGGCCAGATGCGGCCCGCGGAGCATTTTTATGTGGCCCGCGAGATAAATATCAAAAATATATTAAAACTGGCCCGCTGGCCGATTTTACCGCAAATACTACAACTCCCATGATGCTTTGCGGCGCCAGCGCGGAGCAGACGTGCCCCCTCCTTTGTGTTTTTTTCAGCACCGAGGCAGTCCAGTGTTGCCAGATGTACGATAATTATCGTATTTGTACCATAATTTTGGGCTCTGTACGATGTACGATCAATAGTTTCAAAAATCCTCAAATGTACGATAATTTCACATTGCACCTAGTAACACCGTCTTTTGCTGTGGCTTTCTCAAGTCAATTACATAATTTTAAACTGTTCTGAAGTCAGATTTCACCTCAGTGCTCACAGGTTTATAAATGTCTCCTACAAACTAATGAAAAAGAGAAGTTTGAAAGTGATGTGAAAAACGCTGAAATCAAGCTATGTGGCTTTTTAGCCGAGCACAACATTGCAATGAGAAGCACAGACCACTTAGTACAGGTGATTAAAGGCATTCTGCTGCGATAGACAGTGAATCAGATGAGATTGCGATCAGCAACTAGGTGAGTAGGCTGCTGTGTCATTTATTGGGTCAGTTTTTCCACTGCTGTGATGTTTTGTCGCGTGCTTTTAACCTATGTAGAGATGACATAAATAGGACTGCGCAAATGTGCATACTGTGTCAATGTGTGGAGGTCGGAGTGGTGCCGACACACTCTGCACGTTTATAAGCATTATATTACTGGTTTTAAAGATGTTTATTTAAACAGGGCAATATAAAACACCTTCTTTGTTATATTATATTGGAGTGAGAAGTCGTTTATAGAACATTATTATCAAATTTATAATGTACGATAATTTGTACTGAAAAACGATAATTTAAGCCTCTCTGTACGATATTGTGGGATTTTGGATCTGGCAACACTGAGGCAGTCAGAGGTAGTTGGGTGTCTGCAGCTCCGCTGTCTCGGACAAACTACACTCCTCTCACTCAGCGCCGAGTTCACTCAGCTGTTTTCTGACGTTGAAGCCCAGAAACGGAGATTCTAGCCGCTCAGTAATGTGTTCACGACTGAAAGAGAAAGTTTTCCTACTAACGTCCAGACAGAGCTGATATAACTCCAGCGAACAGCGACACGCTCAATCCAGCACGGCTCTGTGGTTGTGTTTCCTCCCCGACACACAACAACGTGGTCAAGCTGCTCAGACATGTTCATCAGCACAAACCTATGTGAGCACCTGTTGTCATCTAATGTTGTCATTATTATGATGAAGATGAACAAAACAACAGGAGTCTCCTCCTCAGCTCAGATCAACCCCATGATGCAGGTATCTGGCTGGAACAGGTGAGCATCACAGTAAACCAGTGGAGCAAACTGAGCTTTAAATATGTTGGTTTGATGCTCTTTTTCTGCTCCAAAACATGAAAGTTAACAGGTGAGATGTTGCATTTTCATTTAAGATAAAATGATATTTTTATTTTGTTGTTGGCCCGTGAGAAAAGATTTAACCTACAGTAAACAGGAAGTGGAAAGGCTGCAGATAGATGAATAGAATAGAAAATCCCTTTATTGTTCCTCAGTGGGGAAAGCTAGACGTCACAGCAGCGATGACACGTATTACAGGAGAACAAAAGGAGGATAAAAATAAGAAAAATGAATAAACAAGAAAACATAAATCCTGAATAGATTTTAAAAATGCTGATTATACCACAAGTAATGAATACCACTAATGCCTTTTATTTAAAACTGACTTGCTCGTGTGTAATTTGGTTATTCCACATTCAGTGTTAATGCAGAAATATGTTTGTTTCCAAATTTAAAGGTTCAAAATTGCATTTATGTTGATAAAGAAAATGTGCAAATTTGCCGTCACTTTTTCAAAAAATATTAAGTTTGGCCCTCGACTCCGTCCCAGAGTTTCATTTCGGCCCCGTGTGAGTTTGAGTTTGACACCCCCTGATCTAATCTGTCAGGACTCTGATTTGAATGCACCAAACAGT
>NC_091745.1:80207620-80247620 GCF_043380555.1 Nothobranchius furzeri | reverse complement strand
ACTTTGTCCACAGCTAGGAAACCCATTTCCATTTCCTCCGAGTGTGGATCCTTGTCCTCGGCTTCCTCCTCTGCTATCACATCCAGGTTTGTGTTCCCAACGAGCCCTGAAGACAACGGGCTAGAAGACTCTCCACCTTGTGTGTCTCTGAGCTTCTTGGATGAAGCGAACGTTCTCTCAGGGATACTGAGCATGTGCAGCGTGACAGAGAAAATGAAGACAACCCCAGCAAACAGGAACAGGACCTGCTCTTGTGACTTAAAAGCTCTGCCCAGAGCCGTGCCAGTCCAGTCCAGGCCTCCCAGCATGTAGCCCACAGCTCCTCCAAGCCCTAAGACACGGGAGCAGCAGTGTTAGGATCACGCGTGGCTTTTGCTTCAGCCTGCATGTGTGTCGAGTTGGGCTTTAAGACTCGCTGCTTAGGACTGGGGCCTTCCACTTGTGTGTGAGAAGTGGAGATAATCAGATGCATCACAAGCCGGCAGCGCAAGTCTGAACAAGATGCAGGAAAAACCAAAAACTAGTGGCTGTTGACGCTTTTCTGCAGGCGTTTGCAGATTTCTGCACAGCACAGCGGAGAAGTACCAATAAAGTTACGGAACCCGGGTTTAGAACGTGACCCGTGTTAGTTTCTACAGAAGTGACTGTGCATGATCTAAAGTCCTACCAGCAGAGAGACCATGAATGTTCAGAGCCATGTCCTGCTCTTCAGCATCAGCAACGTCCAGGAGGTAAGCTCTGATTGGTCCCTCGGAGGCGTCAGCGCAGAAGTCCAGCACCACCACCCCCACCACCGACAGAACAATGCCAATAGGCTGACTGCTTGGGCTGTCTCCAATGGAGAGACCTGAAAGACCACACATATAAATAAATCAGGTGCGTGCAACACTTGGGAAATCATCTGAAGTCTTACGGACCAATCAGTGAGCCGTTTAAAAACAGCGCCACTCCCAGCAGGACACCCGTACAAAGAGCCAGGATGAAAGGTCTCCTCCTGCCCCACCGCAGGGTGCAGCCATCACTGGCCGAGCCGATCAGCGGGGTGAAGAGGAGGCCCAGGATGGGGCTGAGGAACCACGTCAGACTGTAGTACTGCTCAGGAAGACCTGGGGAAAGTGGTCAACATCAGAACGTGGCGAGACCAGGCACAACTGAGCAGAAGTCAAAGTTTTCTGGAGACCAAACGGTTCATGTGAAACTTGAGCGTACCTCCTCGGCGTGTTACAAAATTACTACACGTTAACACTAGAACTCCCAGAGAGCCTCCAACTGGCTCCACCCCCCCTCGATCTACCAGAGAGCCTCCAACTGGCTCCACCTTCCTCGATCTACCAGAGAGCCTCCAACTGGCTCCACCCCCCTCGATCTACCAGAGAGCCTCCAACTGGCTCCACCCCCCTCGATCTACCAGAGAGCCTCCAATTGGCTCCACCCCCCCTCGATCTACCAGAGAGCCTCCAACTGGCTCCACCCCCCCCTCGATCTACCAGAGAGCCTCCAACTGGCTCCACCCCCCCTCGATCTACCAGAGAGCCTCCAACTGGCTCCGCCCCCCTCGATCTACCAGAGAGCCTCCAACTGGCTCCACCCCCCCTCGATCTACCAGAGAGCCTCCAACTGGCTCCACCCCCCTCGATCTACCAGAGAGCCTCCAACTGGCTCCACCCCCCTCGATCTACCAGAGAGCCTCCAACTGGCTCCACCCCCCTCGATCTACCAGAGAGCCTCCAACTGGCTCCACCCCCCTCGATCTACCAGAGAGCCTCCAACTGGCTCCACCCCCCCCTCGATCTACCAGAGAGCCTCCAACTGGCTCCACCCCCCTCGATCTACCAGAGAGCCTCCAACTGGCTCCACCCCCCTCGATCTACCAGAGAGCCTCCAACTGGCTCCACCCCCCTCGATCTACCAGAGAGCCTCCATTTAGCACCGTTGTTTTCACCTAGCATTCTTAATCGCTTGTGAACGTTCACCTTTGTTCTGTAAATCGCTTCAGGAGATGCTGGTGCTCCCCTCCCCTCACCTTCCCCTCTAGCCTGTTTTTTTCTAGCAGTCAGGTAAAGAGGCAGCTAGAGAAAAACCAGACACACCAAACTACTCAGCGAGAGTCTTCCGTCAGAGGCTCTTCAGATCTTCTTTATTAGAACAACAAGCCTTTGTGGATGTTTTCTATTGCAACTCAGACAGTTTGGGGGGAATGATGCAGGTTAACTGCAACGCCGGCGTCCATCGTCCAGGTTCCAATAGAAGGCTGATAACAGCTGTGATGAAGCTGCTTTTCAGGTGTTGAAAACAAGCCAGACTCTGGAAAAGGCTTCAGGTGATCAGCTACATCCAAACAGGATTATCTTTCAGGGTACCTGGCTGCACCTGCACGTAAAACCAAACAGTGAAAAGTGAAACTTCTTCAGTCCTTTTAGTTTTGACGTGATCTGTTCTCCGTCTCTGCTGAAGCCACGCTGCTAGAGTTCTTCAGACAAACCCTCAAAGAGGTGGCAGCCCGTCACAGTTCCTGAGAATCATGGACGTAATTTTTTTTTGGGGGGGGGGGGGGGGGGGAGAGACATGCCCCCCCACTTTTTCCAAAGTCAAGTTTTGACAACCCCCCCCCCACACACTTTTTACCATCCAAAAACTACATTACGCTATATTAAACTGACACTGGTCTAGGAGCAAGCAGAAAACAACCGTTTGTGTTGAAGCCCGTTTCCCATTAGAGCATAATGTAAAGACCCCCCCCCCACACACACACACACACACACACACACACACACTGCTGAGAACGGTCTGGCTACTTCGGCCTCTGCTCGTGAAGCCATGTCCGCTGGTTGTTTACCAACTTTCCCATGTTTACGTGGTTTATTTACTCTTTCTGGTCGGGGGTCGCCGCACATTTTTTACGTCATTTGACATCTTCCTCTGTTGTGCCAAGGCGCAGTCGCTGTTTATAGGACAGACATTACCGCAATAGCGAGGCACAACAAATGCAGCTAAATTCACACACCGTTATAAAACACACTGTTGTGGTAACGCTGCGCTGATTTCAATCAATTAATCAATCAAAGCTTTATTTATAAAGCGCCTTCCGCAACCCTGTCAGGAAGCCCAAGGCGCTGAACATGGTACAGTAGAAGGTAAATATAGTGAAAAAATAAAAAATAAAAGCAACCGTTTGCCGGCACAGTGTGTCTTGTAAAAAGAGCTCGTGTCATTTTCTACCAGGGCTAAAGGCTAAAGAGATAACAGTCCTCCACATTCCAGTGGGCCAGTCTGTGCTCTGCCACATTTACAAATGAAAGGCAGCCAATCATCAGTGATTGAGTTGTGATTTTCAAACCAAAGAGCCGTTTGGCTACCTCTGGTAGAGCTGAGGGGTAGTTCGCGTCCATGAGTGAGGTGACTGCTGATTCTAACTGAAACCGGTTCTGCAGACTCGTCCAGAAAAAAGCTCCTCAGCTCTCATTTAAAAACCTCCTGAAGTTTTCCAAGCAGCTGTGTTTCTTGGCTGATTTCCACTCTTCAGCTCCCGTTATTCCACAGAGCAGACGGTTTTCCCATAAAGGCACAGGTTTAATCCCAACTGCAGTTTAGGCTTCCAGTGGCCTTGCAGCCAAACGCAGACGTGTCTCCGGAGGCCGTTAGTGGCTTCTGCTGGTCTCGACTAGACCCAAAGAGGTTGAATGGTACATAAACCACCACGCCTAATAGGAAAAATGACCTGGCAATCATCAGCATATAGATGGAATGACACGTCATGTTTACGGAATAGTTCACCCAGGGGTAGGAGATATAGGGAGAATAATAGTGGGGCCAAAATCGATCCCTGGGGGACTCCCCAAGGCAGCTCAGCCAGATTGGAGGAACAGTCCCCCAACCTTACACAAAAACTCCTCCCAGTCAAGTAGGATCTTATCCACTTAAGTGGCTGGCCCGTAATGCCCACAGACCGCTCCAGCCGGTTTATTAGGATGCTACGGTTAACGGTATCAAAGGGCACCAGAACCACAGCATCACCGGAATCATTAGCCTGTAAAATGTCATCAAGGACCTTAAGCAGTGCAGATTCAGTGCTATGAAAGGGTTTAAACCCAGGTTGAAATACTTCTCCAATTTCCCATTCCTGTAGAAAAGACGTCAGTTGGATAAACACAGCCCTCTCTCTGATCTTTGAGATGAAAGGGAGTGTAGATACAGGTCTGTAATTGGACTAGATTGTTGGGTCCAACCCTGATTTCTTAAGCAGAGGTCGTACCACCGCCTGCTTTAGGGGACTAGGGACTTCCCCAGATATCAAGCTGCTATTTACAATTTGCAGTACGTGATCACCCACTACAGGAAAAACTTCTGTCAGTAGCCTTGCCGGGAGAACATCAGTTACCGCCCCTGTCGGCTTAAGTCTCATGACCAGATCCTCAAGCTCTGCAAGAGTTAATGGTTGAAAACCCTCCAGTGCCTTTGGAACACAGAGATCTGCAGAGGGGGCATGCTTAAGTGATGGAATAGAGGCCCTTGTCACCCTTACCTTGTCCACAAAGAAGTCCAACAACTTGTTACATGACTCAGTGGAGTACTCAATCGCAAGGGGCTCATTGACATTTAAAATAGAGTCCACGGTCTTAAAAAGTATCCCAGCATTCTGAGAGTTTAGGGAGATTATGTTGGCAAAGTACTTTCTCCTTGCATCTTTCACAGCCTTCTGATAGCCAATCCAAAGTCCTCTTATTAGGTCAAGCCAGCTCTGGAGCCCATCCTTTCTCCACCTCCGCTCGGCCTTCCTGCACATCCTTTTCAGTGCTCGAGTACTCTCAGTTAACCACGGCTCCTTTTTAGCTTTAGGTTTCTTTACCCGTACTGGGGCTACCACTTCAAGCGCCATGGTGCATGCTGAGTCAAAGCGTATAACAAGCTCTTCTGTGGTCCAAGTTCTGTAGTCTTGCTCCGCACCCCCCCTAGAAAACACTGCGGCAAACTCGGCAGCTGTAGAGTCTTAACATCCGACAATGCTTCATCGGAGCATATTGTTGCACACGTTTGTGATTCCAGGTCACATCAAACAATACCGGCCTGTGATCTGAAAAATAGGCCTCTTGGACCTGCAGGTTGGAGACTCCTACACCCAGTGACAGCACCAAGTCTAAAATATGGCGACTAGCGTGTGTGGATTGGTCCACTAACTGAACCAAATTAAAAGAGTCAGCAAGATTTAAAAAATCTTCACCAAAGGTTTATCCTGACAGCACACATGAATGTTAAAGTCCCCAAGAAGTAACACTTGATCATACTTCAGAGTCAGCTCGCCAAGCAGTTCAGTAAAATCATCTATAAAATCAGAGTTTTGTCTCGGTGGGCGATATAGGAGAGCAACCAGTAGCTTCTGAGAGCATCCCAGCTCACAGAGGCAGAGTTCAAAGCTGGTGGGCACAGAGGATGGATATACCTGCCTACACATAACTGATGACTTAAATATCACTGCCAATCCTCCACCACGCCCCAAGGGTCTCGGAACACTAAAATATGTTAAATCATCTGGGAGGAGTTCAGAGGCTGAGACTTTTATTCTAGAGGCTGAAGTCCAGCATGGAGAGGTACAAACATCCACAAAAACGGGTACAGAGCTCCGACGCTTCCGGCTGCCATCATTTAGAAAAGTTGTTTCCATGGAAACACACGAGTCTAAATAAGAAATACAGTAAATAAATGCCGCACAATGCCGGGGTAGACATTTAAATTAGAGTAGAAACGATTGTTTAATTCAAACTTTGTTTTGATTAAAAAAGAAATCGATGTCAACCGAACAGATTTCATCACCACTGAAACCTGAATGAAGTCACGTTTACATCTTGGTACCAGAATGAAAAACCGTGGAGCTGAAATGTGCTGCGTCACACATTCCTGCCATACCGGAGCCCGGGAAACGGCCATTGTTCCGATTCTGCTAAGCTGGCAAACTTGACCTCTAACCCCCGACAGTCGCCCCCCCGGGCGAGGCGGCACAGGGTGCAGACCGGCAGATTACAGGTCATCCTACGATGTCCAGGACCGCCACACACACTGGTCACAAACCAAACCACGGTTCCAATACGGTGTGTGTGTGTCTGTGTGAGTTACTCTTACACCCATCCTTTGGTGTTTACGCCTGAATCGATCATGTTCTACTCATGTGAGCAGACGGGATAAGAACCAGACAGGACGTGTCAGGAGCGTTCCCAACATGGCCGCCAGGTGATTAGTACCCACCTATCTGCAGCAGCACTGGTGTCACCAGGGCTGTTTCCATGGCGTAGCAGAACTCACGTCCAAACATCACCGCTGCATGCATCACCCAGCGATACCTGGGTATCCGAACCGTCTTCCCCTCCTCCTCTTCATCTACCTCTTTCTCACTTCCACCGTCTTCTGCAGCTTTTTTGTTTTCATGAAGGCCCAAAGCCTCGTTCTCCAATGCCCCCCCTCCCATTTCACTTTGGTTTTTCATGGATTAAACCAAGTTAAAAAGCTAAATGGTCTCAGAAATAACCTGAAAGTCTAAAAAAAAGGTTAATTATGTGGGAAGAGTCACCACTGAAAAGGAAAAGTGGTCTAAAAACATGTTTATGCAGTGGCTATTGCTGTAGCCAGTGTGTCGTGCTGCTCCTCACAGCTGCCTGGATTCAGGTTTAAACTTCAGGAAATGGAAAAAGCTGTTGAGCAACTCCCCTCCCAAAGAAAATTCAAGTGGAGGCCGAGGAGAAAAACCTGATCTTGTTTGCAATGGCTGGTTTGGCTGGGGGGGGAGGGGGGAGCTGTTGGTCAGCAGATGTCCGAGCACGTGCCACTGGGGACTCTCAGGTAGTCCTGGACACGGGGCGTGACCGGGTCAGCTACCTGCAGAAAAACAGAAGCGGGTTAGATGAAAAAGGCTCGACTTGTTGTCCTGATTCCACCTTTCTAAATGAAACGTACCAACTCACACCCGACAGATGCAGAAAGAAGTGTTTGACAGGAGAGCTCAAACACCGTCAGAGCTCACGTGTAAAGGCAGAGCTATGGAGAGATACAGCTCTGTGTAGAAGTATAATAATAAAGAAAGTGGGTGAGACGCAGAGCAAAGAAAACCTGGGATTGAGCTGATGACTCAGGGAGTTCAGGGGGTGACACTAACCAGATTAACTGTTATTCTGAAGGCTCCTTTCCTCCTGCTCTTAATCATTTGCTGACGTTTCATGTTAATGTTTAATCTCCAGGGCCACAGGTGAGCTTACGTAACGGCCTTCCACACACACACAGATATGTACTCGAATACTACCGTAGTTTTGTAATCCCTGTAAAATTACCCTAACCAGTCATTAGTTCACCCACGAACGTTAGTTCCGCCTTTCCTTTGGTCCATGCAGGAACTATCCGTCACTTATCCTGTCAGGCGGGAATATCCAGCGATAGCATTTAAGCTACACATGTAAACATGATCCGTCTGACCGCTAACGTTACCTCACCGCAGCAAGCTAGGCTGGCTAGCGTCAGAGGGGCACGCTCGTGGGTGAACCCCGGTAACTAGTTACATACCTGCGTTACTTTGCTTCCCCACTCTGCTCGGTCAACAAATAAAAACCATTCATTCGGCTCTCACAACCCGGCTAACGCTCGTCTGCTAATTCACTGACCATCAGGTTTACAAGCCGCATTCATCTTTTTCATTGGTTTCCACAGTAACAAAGAGGGGCGTGGCCACGAGACGGGTCAACACATGCACAGCAGACCTATCAGACTACACGCCCTCTGGCGGCCACTTGGCGAAATGACACTCACCGTAGACGCAGCTTGACTTTTCTTTAGTTGATATAAAGTAGCTAATATCTTATAAAGTAGCTGTTATCTTATAAATAAAGTAGCTGATATCTTATAAATGAAGTAGCTAATATCTTATAAAGTGGCTAATATCTTATAAATAAAGTAGCTAATATCTTATAAATAAAGTGGCTGTTATCTTATAAAGTAGCTAATATCTTATAACGTGGCTGTTATCTTATAATAAAGTAGCTAAAGTAGCTAATATCTTATAAAGTAGCTAATATCGTATAAAGTAGCTAATATCTTATAAATAAAGTAGCTAATATCTTATAAATAAAGTAGCTAATATCTTATAAATAAAGTAGCTGTTATATTATAAATAAAGTAGCTAATATCTTATAAATAAAGTAACTAATATCTTATAAAGTGGCTGTTATCTTATAAAGTAGCTAATATCCTATAAAGTAGCTAATATCTTATAAATAAAGTAGCTAATATCTTATAAAGTAGCTAAAGTAGCTAATATCTTGTAAATAAAGTAGCTAATATAAATAAAGTAGCTAATATCTTATAAATAAAGTAGCTAATTTCTTATAAAGTAGCTAATATCTTATAAAGTAGTTAATATCTTATAAATAAAGTAGTTAGTATCTTATAAATAAAGTAGCTAATATCTTATAAAGTAGTTAATATCTTATGCATAAAGTAGCTAATATCTTATAAAGTTATGCATTTTTAAAAGCATACAAGTGCTATTTTTAAATCAAACATGTCAGATATAAAACTATATCATAACTATTATTTAAAGACCATTAAATGGCCAACCACATCTAGTAAACACAGACATTTAAACATTCTCAGGGTTTCAATTTTCAAAAGCTACACATTTTTGTTTTTAAGAGAAAAATAATTTATGAATTTTTAATGAACAAAAATTTTTTAAACTACTTAAAGGGTGAATTTGTGTTTTATTTTGTTTTGTTGTTTCTTGAGAATTGTATGGAAGTATTATTAAAAAGTTAAATGGGGCAGATATATAAGATATTTCTTCCTTCAGCCCCTTTTCATTGATATTGTTTGGCGTTGATGTTTATGTTTTGTTTGTTTTTATATTACACTTTGAATGAAATAAATGTAATAAAATAAAATAAAATTCCCTGTGTTGTAACTGCCTTCTGTAATTTTGTAGTCAACATGTCTGTGTAACTGAAGCATTTGTAACTGTAACTTTTGCTGCCTTTTGGTCAGGACTCCCTTGAAAATGAGGTGCATAATCTCAATGGGACCTTCCTGGTTAAATAACGAATAAATAAAATAAAAAGAATAAATAAGAAACTAAATTAAACCAAATACACCAAAATATTTGTTATATAATAGAAATTTAGCTCTCATGCACTGTTTTTTTTCTGATTAAAAATGTAATGTACTTACTTGTAATCGATCATTTGACTTAGTGGTGACATCCTCTGTCCATAAGGGATAATATGCAATATTTATGTCAGCTGGATGGAAACAGAAGTAATCAATCCATTGGTATCTGGAAATTAGCATTTTCTTTCCATTTCTGTGAATTCTAATTGGTGTGTTTTATTTTTGGAAGATTTTGCAGGAAGTGCTAATCATTTCACTTGTAGATGCTGCAGTAGCAACTTTTCTTTGCTAGAGGGCGACAAAATCAGTTCAGTGTTTCCATGTGCCAGGACATCCTGTGTTGACACAAATGATGTAAATTATTCATTAGCTTGATACATTTAAACGCAGATGAATATCGTCGTCATCGTCGTCGTCTTCCTCCGCTTATCCGGGTCTGGGTTGCGGGGGCAACATCCCAACTAGGGAGCTCCAGACCGTCCTCTCCCCGGCCTTCTCCACCAGCTCCTCCGGCAGGACCCCAAGGCGTTCCCAGACCAGATTGGAGATGTAACCTCTCCAACGTGTCCTGGGTCGACCCGGGGGCCTCCTGCTGGCAGGACATGCCCGAAACACCTCCCCAGGGAGATGTCCAGGAGGCATCCTGACCAGATGCCCAAACCACCTCAACTGACTCCTTTCGATCACACTTCACACTCTGCCACAGATGAATGTATTAGAAATATTCCCTTTTGAGTTATTTTACAGACATTGGGTTGAACTTGGTAAGAAACAGAAATTTCAAGTTATTATTGGTATACCTTTGTGTAAAACCTTTTTCCAAAAAAGGAAAATAATAATATACTACCATGTATAGTTATAACAAATATCAACTTAGATTAAAAAATGGATAGAAACCTAAAAAGTAATTTAATTCGTCTTTACATTTATTTTGGTGATTTACTGTTCATGGTTGTTACAATTAAGTGCCAGTACCGCCCTCTGCTGGACAACAGCAAGTAGTGTTCCAAATAAGTACTCCAGACTACCAGATTAAGGAGTACGCAGGTGAGCCCCACAACCTGCAGGTATTTAGAAATGCAGAGTGCACCACTGGCCACTAGGGTGTGCTGTGATAAAACCTCGAGGGAAAAAGGTGTCTTTAGGAACGTGCCTGAAATCATGTGTATGCGGCTATCCCTGACTGTGCATACTGCTGCTTCTCATTTGTATTGCTGCTGCTCAACCGTCACACTGCTGTCTATCCATGCAACTGTTCGACTTGTATCTGTAACCCCCAAATTCCACTACCTCCGCTCCGGCACGAACTCCGCAGCAAAATCGGTCCCGTTGTAGTCAATAAGAGCTATTCCACTACTGCGGCTGTGCTCCGGCAGTGCAGCGCAGTGCGCCGCCCTCTGTTCCGGCGTCCGGCAAAAATAGAATCGATCCTATTTTTGCCGGATGCCGGCCCACCTCCGCAGTAAATGGACAGAAATCACAACTGCCCAACAGGAAAAGGAGCAAGCACAACTTCCGTTTTTCACAATAAATCGATAAACAAAAGGCGTTTTTTGTTTCATATGCACAGGTTTAACAACTTTTAACAACTATCAATGGCGGCTGAACTTTAAATGCACAAAAGTAAGCCATAAATACAGTTTCCACTATCAAAGTAGTCACACTTTGTTGATCCAAACACTGCTGATCTCTCAACACAAATGATGGGCAGATTAAACAGTTCATGCCGATGCTTCTCCCACACAACGGGTGTTTGGATCTAACTTCCGCGTTTATTGCTCGGACTGTATCGCAAGATCTTGAAAATCCCGCGCATGCCTGTTTGCCCACCTCAGGTCCCCGCACCGGAGCGGAGCCGTTGTAGAGCGGGTACCAGTAAAATTTGAGTTCGGAAGCGAGCGGCTGCGGAAGGCGGGGGCGGACCGGAGCGGGGCGGAGCGGAGCTAGTGGAATTTGGGGGGTTAGTCTTCACATGCTTGTTAAGCTAATATAATGGTCACAATGTCAGTAAGCATGCTAAGCCACGCTGCATTTGTTTATGTATTTTCTCGCATTGCTTAGCTTTAGCCTTTTTCTGCACAGAGCACTTCTCTGCATTTCCTCTAAAAAACCCTATTTTTACTAACCATGGATTTGATAAACTTGATTCAATGCGATCGATAACATTTTTTCAACAAAGAGAACAGAGCAGGGGGCTCCCACATGTCCACAGGGGACACACCCGGTGGGATATATGTTGGATTCCTGGAAGGAGTGGAAGATCATATGCCTCAGCCAGCTGTCCATTGAGGACATCGAAGACGTGTGGATATTCGGCCTGATGATCACTGGATTTATCCTGATTGGAGTGGGAGGATGTCTGGTTTTCTGGAAATCTGGGAAGACGGGAGCGATTGGAGGGCGACCCGCACCCACGGAAAGCACCTTCCGTGTGGAGACCTCACAGACTGGGACGTTACTCGAGGTGAATCGTAAGCTGGACACTGTTCTAGCTGCGATACCGGTATTAGTGTGCAAAATGGATGTCGGAGAGGGTCACCGGACGGTATGGACAGGTTTAAAAACCCCAAATTGGCTTCACTGAAGGACTGGAATGATCAGTTTAAAGACTGAAGGCAGAGAGGAAAATTATCTCAGCCTGACCCAAATAAATTCTTGTTATCCGAATCCGACGCCCTGGTAACCTTGAGCTGCAAGCAACTAAAAACCCCCACGAAGGAATGCAGACAGATGCTGTGAAAACCCAACCTACCCCCCTGCCTTCGGATTGGTGGACTTCAGCCAGGCAAAGTCATCAACCTGTAGGAGTCAGTGTACTCTTTGCTTCTCCTAAGATCTCCCTCCCACCTGTGACTGTTCAGTAGATGAGCGCCGTAGATGGCTGCTCTCGCTGGGGGAAACAGGATCCCAGTGCGTGGTAAGGCAGAAACCAGTGCCTACGGCGCTGTGTGCGGATGCGGGCAGTCAGTTGACTATTCTGATCACATTATTCGTGATGTACTGATTAATGGGGTTAATGACTCTGACATACAGTACGGAGGGACGTGTTGGGGACCCATGATGTTCTGTGTAAGTCTGTGAACAATATTATAGCACTGATGGAGAACTGAGAAATGGCTTGCAACGCCCTCCCCTCCTCCAGCCTGTCAGCTATGTAAGCATGCTAAGCCGCGCTGCATTTGTTTATGTATTTTCTCGCATTGCTTAGCTTTAGCGCTTAGCCCATGCTGCTACTTCATGCTGTCGCTAACTTCTGTTCATTCATGTCGCCGCAGGGCTCCTTCATCTTTGTCATTAAAGCCATTAGACATCGAGGAGAGTATTTCTTCAAGAAAGGTGAATACCACACTCAGATGTGACCCAAAACAAAAGTTCTGCAAACGTCAGAAGTTCCTGTGCTGGGTCAGTGAAGGCACAGTTAAAGGGACAAGAGCGGTGGACAGAGGACACAGCCATGAGGGACACCAGTGATGATTGTTTAACTATCAAATTTGAGCGTTTATGGCTCATTTTAGGTTAAACAGTTTTTGACAACAGAACTAGGAATATGACTGGTTAATGGCTGCAAAACATTTCTGGTGATTTTATGTGTAATGGTTTAGTTAATAAGACAAAGTAATCTAGATTATTTGTTATTATTCTGTCTTCACTGCGTCTGCTGCTCTATATTCTGGTATTTTTAAGATCCTCTGCTCATTTTGTCCAAACCTTTATATTGCTACTTATCTGAAAGATTTTTAAAGCAGTACACTTAAAGTCTTTATACACAAACCTGGGGCTGGACAACAAAAGACGATTAGTGAACTAAAGACTGAGGACCAGAAGCTCCGTTTTGATGCTAACGCTAGCATTTCAGGTGCCTCTAATCAACAAGTGATGAGCATGTCTTAACGTAAAGATGGAGCTTCGCTGTTGACGTGACGTTTTCCTCTCAGCTTGCTGTTAAAGGGTTGGAACTCATATTAAAGTGTATTAGTGTAACTGGGCCACCCTGAGCTGATGGTTCTGTTGTCTCTGGAACTTTCCGGGCCAGGCTCCCTTTGCAGGAGCAGATTTACAGAGTGTGATTCCTCCCCACGTTGCCCGTCAGCCGTGCACTGGGAATCCTGGTCATTGTAATCTTAATGTTTGTAACGGCGTTGGCCGTCGTCCCGCCTGAGGCCTTGGAGCTGTGCTGCATACTGACAATGTCACCACTGGTCTGCTCCGGCTCTGCACGGCGGAAAAGATGTCTCATAGTGGCCTGCAGGCAGTAATGGAGTAACAAAAAGAAGGAATCGGTCATGGCTGGAACAATGATGGCTCAAGGGAAGGACGGGATGGGCTGACAGAGTTTCAGGGTGGACGAGGGAAAGGACAGGAAAGAACCAGGAAGTCTTACTTTGAAATTATTTGTAACAAAGCAGTAGACAACAGGATCCATGCAGCTGTTCAAACTGCTCAAAGTGACAGTGAGATGGTAAACGATCACATGATGAGGCATGTCGGGGTAGAAGTACACCAACACCTGCAACACAGAAATCACACACTGAGGACTGGAAGGCAGACAAGCAGGAGGCTCAAAGTCCCACAAGCCCGACTCGCCTGCAGAAACCCGAAGAGACAGAAGCATCAAGTCTGAGGAGGCAGCCGTGATCTGGATTGCTGCCTCGTGTGGTCAAAACTATAGTTTCAGAGTTTAAATGATCAAAAACTTAAGAGGTCAGTTAACGACCCAAATATCTGGATAACCGAGGTTTTCCAATAGCTGTTTTCTTGTTAGGACACGTGAATACTCCAAGATGGTAGAATTTATCCTCCTTGAATTATGAGATCCGTTTGAGTCGAGCTCAAACACTTTTTCTTCTCTTCATCATCAAAGCAAGTCTTAGGAGTAAAATGTAGCGAGTTCATCAAAAAACATGGGACAAAGACAAAAAATATGACTATTTATTTATTTAGTAAAATAAAATAAAAAACGTCTTTAAAAGTTCCGGCCTTCAAAGCTAAATTTGAAAGTCTGGATAACTCCAGACTTTGAAGTTGTCATCGTCGTCTTCCTCCGTTTAACCGGGTCTGGGTCGCGGGGGCAGCATCCCAACTAGGCAGCTCCAGACCGTCCTCTCCCCGGCCACCTCCACCAGCTCCTCCGGCAGGACCCCAAGGCGTTCCCGGACCAGGTTGAAGATGTAACCTCTCCAACGTGTCCTGGGTCGACCCGGGGGCCTCCTGCCGGCAGGACATGTCCGAAACATCTCCCCGGGGAGGCGTCCAGGAGGCATCCTGACCAGATGCCCAAACCACCTCAACTGACTCCTTTCGATCCGGTGGAGCAGCAGTTCTACTCCGAGTCCCTCCCGAATGTCCAAGCTCCTCACCCTATCTCTAAGGCTGAGCCCGGCCACCCTACGGAGGAAACTCATTTCGGCCGCTTGTATGAGCGATCTCGTTCTTTCGGTCATTACCCAAAGCTCATGACCATAGGTGAGGATTGGGACGTAGATGGACCGGTAAATCGAGAGCCTGGCTTTCTGCCTCAGCTCCCTCTTCACCACGACAGATCGGCTCAGCGTCCGCATCACTGCAGACGCTGAACCAATCCGCCTGTCGATCTCCCGATCCCTCCTACCCTCACTCGTGAACAAGACCCCGAGATACTTAAACTCCTCCACTTGAGGTAGGACCTCTCTCCCGACCCGGAGTTGGCAAGCCACCCTTTTCCCGTCGAGAACCATGGTCTCAGATTTGGAGGTGCTGATCCTCATCCCAGCCGCTTCACATTCGGCCGCGAACCTACCCAGCAAGAGCTGAAGGTCAGAGCTGGATGAAGCTAGGAAGACCACATCATCCGCAAAAAGCAGAGACGAGATTCTCCTGCCACCAAACTCGACACACTCCACACCACGGCTGTGCCTAGAAATTCTGTCCATAAAGGTAATGAACAGAACCGGTGACAAAGGGCAGCCCTGGCGGAGTCCAACCCTCACTGGGAAAAGGTCCGACTTACTACCGGCTATGCGGACCAAACTCACGCTCCTCTGGTAAAGGGACTGAATGGCCCTTAACAGAAAGCCACCCACCCCATACTCCTGGAGCGTCCCCCACAGGGTGCCCCTGGGGACACGGTCATAAGCCTTCTCCAAATCCACAAAGCACATGTGGATTGGTTGGGCAAACTCCCACGCCCCCTCCATCACCCTTGCAAGGGTATAGAGCTGGTCCACAGTTCCACGGCCAGGACGAAAACCACATTGCTCCTCCTCAATCTGAGATTCAACTATCGATCGGACCCTCCTCTCCAGTACCTTGGAGTAGACCTTTCCAGGGAGGCTGAGGAGTGTGATCCCCCTATAGTTGGAACACACCCTCCGGTCACCCTTCTTAAAGATGGGGACCACCACCCTGGTCTGCCACTAGGGCTGGGGGTAAACGATTATTTTTAAAACAATTATTCTGACGATTATTTTATCGAATAGTCGACTATTCTAATGACTATTTAGAAAATTAATCTAATGATTATTTTTCTATTGCACAATTAACAAAAACCAGAAACTCTCAAATAAATTCCTCAAAAAAATGGATAAATTCTTACTGTAAGAGAATAAACACTACAGGCCTTCCATTTTGTATAACACTGCTTTTATTGTGTTGCGGTTGGTTATGTTCTGGTGACGTGTAGAACTTGGGAGTGCAGGCTGCTGCCTGAGAGGTGGTAGAAGATGGAGTGTCTCCATGCTGCTTTGTTTTGGTCACTTATGAGCGTGAGGCGAGTGGTGTTACGGGTTAAACCAAACTCAAGGTGATATTTTACACTAAACCGAAAACCCACAACACTCTAAATGTAATAAAAGGGAGATCTGCACCACAAAAAAGATGAACTCTAAACCAAAACGTAACAGCTTATCCCAACGCAAGAAGCTGTTAGCGAAGATGCTAACAGTAGCTTTACCAACATTAAGTTCAAGTTACCAAGTTTAAATAAACCAAAAACACCCAGCAGCAAACAGAACAGCACGGAGGAGAGACTACTACCACCAAAACAGCTCTCCTCATGTCTGAAAGAAGCTCCTTAATGAAGGGAGAAGCGCTCCCGGTGATTTTCTACATCTGCGATAGACACGAAGCAGCGCATCTGACCCCGGAAGTTGTTGCCCGTTGCCGGGAGACGAAGGGGCAAAACAGGAAAATAATCTAGTAGTGGACGGACGTTGTTCCGGGTCTTCGGTATTTGGCGGAGATGTTAGTGAAGGCGGAGAAGAGGGCGAACTAGAGGAAAAACAGGCAGATTCCTCCTCTATTTACAAACTCCTGGGGATGCAACAAGTGGGCGCGGTGCGTCGACTTCCGGATCTGACGTCGACAAATTTTTAGAATCGAGCCGTCGACTTCGTCGAGGCTTCGCTACAGCCCTATCTGCCACTCCACAGGAACTGCCCCCCGATGACCACGCAATGTTGCAGAGACGTGTCAACCACAACAGCCCTACAACATCCATAGCCTTGAGATACCCAGGACGAACCTCATCCGCCCCCGGGGCTCTGCCGATGTGTAGTTGTTTTACTACCTCAGCAACATCTGCCTCCGTGATTGGAAAGTCCATCCCCAGGTCTCCCGGCTCTGGTTCCTTCTCGGAATGCGCATAGGTGGGATTGAGGAGCTCCTCAAAGTATTCCTTCCACCGTCCGACTATAGCCTCAGTTGACGTCAGCAGCTCCCCATCCCCACTGTAAACAGTGTGAGCGAGTTGCTGCCTTCCTCTCCTGAGGCGCCGCACAGTTTGCCAGAACCTCTTTGGAGCCAATCGATAGTCTCTCTCCATGGCCTCACCAAACTCCTCCCACGCCCGAGATTTTGCCTCGGCAACTGCCACTGCTGCACCCCGCTTGGCTATCCGGTACCTATCTGCTGCCTCCGGAGACCCACAGACCAGCCCCGCCCTGTAGGCCTCCTTCTTCAGCCTGACAGCTCCCCGAACCTCTGGTGTCCACCAGCGGGTACGGGGGTTGCCACCACGACTGGCACCGGCCACCTTACGACCACAGCTAGCAACAGCCGCCTCAACAATCGCAGAGTGGAACAAGGCCCACTTGGAGTCAATGTCCCCCACTGCTCTCGGGACGCGGTCAAAGCTCTGCCGGAGGTGGGAGTTGAAGACCGTCCTAACAGGTTCTTCTGCCAGGCGTTCCCAGCAGACCCTCACTATGCGTTTGGGTCTGCCAGGTCTACGCGGCATGTTCCCTTGCCATCTGATCCAACTCACCACCAGGTGGTGATCAGTTGACAGCTCCGCTCTTCTCTTCACTCGGGTGTCCAAAACATACGGCCACAGGTCAGATGATACGACTACAAAATCTATCATCGACCTGCGACCTAGGCTGCCCTGGTACCAAGTGTACCGATGGGCATCCTTATGTTCGAACATGGTGTTCGTTATGGCCAAACTGCGGCTTGCACAGAAGTCCAATAACAAAACACCGCTCGAGTTCAGATCAGGTGGGCCGTTCCTCCCAGTCACACCCCTCCAGGTCATGTTGTCATTACCCACGTGAGCATTGAAGTCCCCCAGCAGGACAATGGAGTCCCCTGATGGAGCACTATCTAGCACTCGTCCCAGGGACTTCAAAAAGGGTGGGTACTCTGAACTGATATTTGGCCCATAAGCACAAACAACAGTCAGGACCCATTCCCCGACCCGAAGGTGCAGGGAAGCTACCCTCTCGTCCCCCGGCGGTAAACCCCAACACACAGGCAGAGAGTCTCGGGGCTAACAAAAAGCCAACCCCAGCCCTCCGCCTCTCAACCGGAGCAACTCCAGCAAAGGAGAGTGTCCAACCCCTCTCAAGGACTTTGGTTCCAGAGCCAATGCTATGTGTCGAGGTGAGTCCGACTATATCTAGCCGGTACCGCTCAACCTCTGCCACAAGCTCCTGCTCCTTCCCCGCCAGCGAGGTGACGTTCCATGTCCCAAAAGCCAGTTTTCTTGTCCGGGGATCGGACCGCCAAGGCTCCCGCCTCGGTCTGCCACCCGATCCACAAGTTGTTTTGGATGGAAACGTTGATTTAGTTGATGACGCTGCTATTGCACGGGGTTGCTCAGACAGATGTTGCTGGGTGTGGGTTGGACCTGTCGCTGGCTCACCTGTCTGATATGAAAAGGTGTGAAGCAGACAGTAAAGATGACCAGCACTGTGGTTAGAAGTTGGACAGCCCTCCTCCTCCTCTTCCTGCAGAAACACACCAACAACGTCCAGATGAAGAAACAGAACTAGACCACTCAGGGCTTTGGGATGTAACTGCCTTGGATTTTAAATGAACAAACTCAAAATATCAGTCATTGTGAGAAGAAGCGTTGTAATGATGAACCAGTATTAAAGCTTCAGTGCAGCAGCAATAATGACTCTGTTCTAACGTCCTTTTGCAGTGCGGCGCCGCTAAAGGACGCCAGCGCCAGCTCTACATCGTAGACAGAAATCAACAATAAGTGAGGATTTGTTTTTGTTCTATTTTTAACATTTCTTTGTTTATTACTGTTCATCTGACAGCGGCTTTGTTAGCCTTTAAGGAAAATATACGACCATGTCTGCTGCAGCTTGTGTGACCCCTTCTTTCCACCGCAGCCATCAGCAGCACGTTACTGCAGCAGCACGTCTTGCTCGCGTAAGCTGCTGCTTGGCCCTTCCCACGAGACGCGAAGCAGCAGGGGAGCAGCTGTCACCGACCGAGCACGAAGTCACACGAGTGACTTCGTCAGTAAACACAACAACAAGCAGGAGAAAACTACAACATGGCTTCAAAAGGTTTGTGTTTTATGTTCTGTCCATTTTATAATCGCCAATACGGACCTGAAAAACAAAGGAGATCGCTAGCTATGTCATAACTTCTCACGGGGTCGCACAGTTAGTAACTTTTTTTAAAAGTAAAGCAACCGGAAGGCAGTACGTTCTTTATTCTGAAAATCTCGGGAGCTTCGCTCCGTTTCTGCGTCCGATTTCCTGTCTTTCCTTCCCAAAAATGTTTAACTTGACCCGTTTCAGAGGCGTCGCGCGTAGAAAATAGAACTGGCGCGTAAGGGCCGCGACATGCTGCTCCTGAGACGCGGCCGACTCGCGCTGCTGACGGCTACGGTGGAAAGAAGAGGTGAGGTTACTGTTGAGTTAAGCTGCAA
Source organism: Nothobranchius furzeri (assembly GCF_043380555.1). Lineage (NCBI taxonomy): Eukaryota > Metazoa > Chordata > Actinopteri > Cyprinodontiformes > Nothobranchiidae > Nothobranchius > Nothobranchius furzeri. The sequence goes on along the minus strand of NC_091745.1, from coordinate 80,228,338 downwards.
TACACTTCTTTTACCACAAGAGGGGGCTACAGCCCTGTCCTCTTCCACTTTCTGCACTAATACGATGCCACAAAGTGTTTGCATCGTATTTCAGACGCCCCCTTGTAGAGTTTGATTCTTTGTGTGCTAAATTTAACATCCAAAGTGCTGATGAGCTGCAGCGTTTAGCCCAGTGGTTCTACCTGCTCTGCTGCATGAGGCGCCGGTCGGTCAGAGCCCACATGATGCGCAGCGTGAAGACCACGATGATTACGAGGGGCAGGAAGAACTCTGTGATGGTGAGGAAGAGGAGTTTTGAAATGCAGCAGCCTGTATGCTGAAAAGCCGTGGAGAGAATGGAGTAGGTGACAACGACGGCAAACAGCCAGACGCAAGCGCAAGCACACTTGGCCACGCCCGAGTTCCTCCAACGCGGCGACGCTTCAACCTGAAAAGGCAAGTTAGGCATTTTTATTTCATTTTCGAATGTCAAAATGGAAAAGAGGGCAGTGGAGTTTCAGTAAGGTCTTCGAGACAAACCTACCTGCACGATGGCGAGGTATCGATCGACACACACGCAGGTTAGAAACAAGATGCTACAGTACATGTTGACAAAGTAGCTGAAGATGTGCATGTGGGAGCAGATGAGACAAGCCCCCCCGATGTAGTAGAGCAAGATGCGAGTGGGCAGAGAAAGGTTCACCAAGAGGTCCGACACTGCCAGGTTGATGGTGTAGATCACCGAGGGGGTCTTCTGCTTGGTGCGGAAACAAAACACGTAGAGTGCAACTACGTTGAGCACCATGCCCACCTGGAAAACAGACGGCATCAGGTAAGCATCGCTGACACGAGAGAGAGAATTCCAGTGGCTCGTTACGAGAACATCCTACCAGGAAGATGATGGAGTTTATGACCATTAGTGCAATCCAGAGGCCATAGAAGTCATTAAAGAGTCCTTCATCTAAATGTGCCAGTCTCTGAAGGTATGCCTCCATGCTGCTCCTGTTAGCTGGACTGGCCGTTACAGGTAGCGTGGAACATGTGGTGTTGGTGGGGAACCAGGGTTCGGTACCGTTGGAGGTCATCGTATCGGTGAAGGGATGGCCCAGGCGGTGGGGAGTCGGAGCTGAAAAAGAACCCGTACGTTTTCATTTGGCTTTGATCGTCACTGAAGAGCTTCAGTAGTAAATTCAGTTTGGGTTTGAGTCATCGACACGAGTCTAGCTTCAAAGGAGTGACATCATGGTTCTGTCGCTAGTTCCCCTACAGACCAAGAACTCAGCTCGTTTTCACACACGTGAGTTATCTGACTACGGTGCCAGCGTCTGAGCTCAGAACGCTCCCTTCCAAACAGGAAGAGAGTGGTATTTTAACTTGTATTTTCAAAGTAAAGCAGTAGACACAACAAAATGACAGGTAAACCTTTGAAGGTGCGTGATCCTTTGTGGTTTTGTGTGACTGGGCAGCTCAGCTCCGTCCTTTTACCTTTCTCTACGATACATCTTGATGATGTCATCAGCGTAGACGGAGAAACGTGCTCGAGCGGCACCAGCATGTCTCCAGCTTTGACTTTTACATTTTACACTTTGATTAGATTTGCTGTGCCACCCAAGCGTACTGGACTCAGCCAATCCTCTCAACGTTTAGATGTTATTGACCAGACGTGACACAAGCTGTCTGATTTTCTCCTGGATGACATATTTTGGATCAGAACTGAAAGTGCTGGCCAGAACCTCAGAGGAATATCTTACATCATCATCATCATCATCAAAGAGAGGTCAGATACCTGCTGCGGGACACACTTCGTAGAAAACCGACGAGAATGTCGACTGGCAGTAAGAAAAATGACTTGTGCAGCTACAGCGAATGGGTTTTTTAAACATCACTTCTGTTTTCCCAAAACAAATCCTTTTACTCTGAAGTTTTGCATCACGCTAAACTGAGAAAAAAACAGCTAACAAGCTAATAGCCTCATCGTTTTACATACATTATTTTTAAATGCTAATTTTACAGCTGTGTGTAGGGCGGTTTATTAATTCACTTCAATTCAAGTTTATTTATAAAGCACCAAATCACGACAAGAGTCGTCTCAAGGACCTTCACATAATAAGTATCCCAGTACAGGTCAGGTCATTAAGCCAATCAGTAACAAGTTTCCTATATAAGGAACCAGCAGGTTGCAGCAAGTCACTGACTAGTGTCAGAGTCTTTACAGCAATCCTCATACTAAGCAAGCATGCAGCGACAGTGGAGAGGAAAACTCCCTTTTAACAGGAAGTAACCTCCAGAGGATCCTGGCTCAGTATAAGCAGCCATCCTCCACGACTCAAATATTATGAAATAATGTTTATTTTCTTAAAATCTGAGTTATTTAGCATATTAATAATCTGCATAAGTCTCAGCCCTGCTAAGATGAGCTATTAGGTTTAGTTAGGTGTGTATATAAGTATTACTTTCACACAACTTCCCCCAAAATATCCTAATAGGTATAAACTCAAGCAGCAGAAGGTACACCTAAAGCAATAAGGACACGAGAGTAGGTAGTCGTGTGTAGCAGCATCTAATGTGTACAAAGGAAGTTCACTTATACGTTTGTGAGGTCAGGGTTCCTCCCAGGATGCAGAACTCTGGACTTTCAAGAAGTTGAAGAAAGGACCCGAGTAAGACAGGAAGTGAGACGTGGAACAGCGAGGTATATCTGGTATATTTCAAAATAAAACCTGTGTTGCTTTATATTCCCAGCTTGTGTTTGATTATTGATGGTGAATGTTAGTCCAGGCCATCTTTTCACGCACTGTGCCACATTTCCAGGAGCTGTTAGTGTTGCTGCTCTCTGTCGGTGCGGGCTGAGGAGCACAGGGGTGGGGACAAGAGCTGGGGTTGCTGTTGCGAGGCCGTTGCCGTAGCAACCCCAAGCTACCACCAGGTGCAGCTCGTGCACATTTCTAATCATTTGGTGCTCTTGTGAGCTGATTTCTGGACACTCAGCACATGGGCCGCAGCCGGTGTGAATGCAGTTTGTCTGGAAGCCGTACGAAAACGGGACTGCATCTGTCCCACTCTGGAGGAGAACGAGGGCTTTGTTATAAGGACTTGCATTTAGAGTGCAATTAGGTTTGCCTGCTTTTTCAAGTATAACGGATCAGATTTTACAGTGCAGTCAGTGATTTAAATGTTTTCAATCATAACTGTCTGATAGCAAAATATGAAAAATCTGTCAGACATGAAAGATTCCTTGATAGATTCAGACTCTGCAGGAATTTAAAAGACTCGAAGCTCCATGCAAATAAGTTTCCTTGTTCTCATGTCTTCCTGATGAATGCCGGACTAAAGAAGGTCTGGAGGCTACAGCGTGTCGCACGTTCTTCCATGAAAACTGTAGTTTAATTGCTCAATTGAACCCCAGACCAGGAAGTTGCAGCATGTGTATTATCTCTGCTCATTACTCCACCCTCAGCACCAAACCACCGGGCTGATGAGTAGGGTTTACTCAGGATAATTAGAACATGTTCAGCTGAGAGTGGGGCATAAATGATGTGATTCATCTTTGGGAAACAAAGCTGGTGAATGCCACAGAACATTAGGAGGATGAAGGAAACTAACAGGGTTTTCCACAAGAGCATCCCCGGATATCAACGTACTGGAGCTAGCTCGTTATCATTAACGACGCTAACATGAGCGTCGCTTTGGGGGCTTGTGTCCAAATATTCAAGAATAATAATCAACCTGAGTGATACCTGTAGCCACGAGCGACGCACAGCAATGGAAAATATTTTACATATTTAGAAAAATCATAAAGTGACATTTTGGTTGAACAAAAGAAGCAGGTTGAAAATAAATGTGTTTGTTGTCCACGTCGGCCCATACCATTACCCCACCGCTATCATGCCACTCCATCCATGTCTGCTATAACCCTAATGAAGTGAGCTTGAGTGTGTTGGAAATTTTATTTTACATTATAATAACTTTTACATTATAGTAATACGACACAGCCAACTCTTAAAGCAATCGCAACCAAAAAGTCCCTGGTTGGTCGGCAGAATCTGACTAGAACCTACCTGTGGGAAACATAACAGACTGAACACAAACTAGAGGCAGAAACCTGTGGAATAAACTGGTCCAAGTCACTTTCTGTCCTTCTGGGTGAAACTGTGGAAAGGTACAGATCAGGAGAAAGGGAATGAACTCATTTCTAAAGGAATAATTGTTGCCCGGAGCTCGTGGCCTCAGTAACAGTTTGGATAACTTGGAGAGAAGCTCCTGAGAAGGGGAGACGACCAGGACCAGCAATGAGCACACGCCGACTCAGAAGCTTTACAGACAGATCACCCCAGCAGCTCCAGCTCGGTCACATCTTCATGATGGAGCAGATCCGTGTTCAGATAGAGCCAGTTCCAACTCTGACTGTAAAGAAAGAAGCTCCTGAAACCTGGTGGTGATGTCACCATGCTCAGGGTTGATTGGATCAGCCGTACGTGTGTGTGTGTGTGTGTGTGTGTGTGTGTGTGTGTCAGTATAACGAAGTACAAAAAAACTGTTCATCCTTACAGCTAATTAACTTGAACAGTAGTTGTTGATCCTGAAGTCCTAGCACAACAAGTGAGGATAAACCCGAGGCTCTGGGAAATGAACGTCCCTGTGGAACGCCACAGCGCTGCCCAGATGAAGCAGATGTTCTGCAGCTCAGATCTGCTCTAAGGCTTTAATCAAGGACAAGTCGGCAGAATCCTCTCTAAACACAAAAAAATCTAATCTCTGGTTTCTGAAACTATAGCTGAAAACTGGACGGTGGCCCTTGTGGACACAAACGGTCCATCTTTTAGTTTTATAGTTTCAGCTTTCTTGATTTTAAATGTTATGAAACGATTCTATTAAAGCTTTTGCAAAAAGCTCTCCGAACAACCTCAGTTTGAAGAAACAGATTTAGCTCCTGTGGGTTGACATGCTAATGGCTAGTGGGACCAGTGTTACAGGAATTTCAATAATAAATTCCAAAAACATTAAATTTCATGAACGTCTTATTTTCTTTACGGTTCTTCAGTCCTGTGATCTTTAACAGAGTTCACGAGTTGGATGTATGGAAAGCAAAAGTGGTCATAATTTGTGTGCCTTGAAGCGATGACGTAATAGATTTATGATCCTGCCCTGTTGCTCTGGGGTTAGGGTTAACCCTCATTCTGCCGATGCAACGGCTGTAAAGCGATACGAAGAGAAAACGGCCTGGAGGCAAATGAAAAATAACCGTCCAAATAAATCCCAGCAGCGCTGACGACGGGGCCGAGGAAACGTTTGAATTGTTAAATGACTTCTCCGAGCACTGCTGAAGGAAAAAGGGCCTTGTGTGTCTTTTAATCTTAGAGACAATTTAAGTTTTAATCACAGAACAAAGATTTAATACCACTGTGGAAAATGCTGTTTTATTCAATCCAAATGGTGATGAAGATGTTAAATGATCAGGTAACGACAGACTAAAGCGTTTCCTTCCACGTGAGAGGTTTACCCACATCTTCACCAACTTACCAAATGACGAAAGGAACACAGAACTCCAGATCACAAGATCAGCGTCCGGATGAAGAAGTCCTCTGGTCCAAATCCACTAAACCCATCAGTGTCCAAGAGGGCCTCACCCTCAGAGGTTTCCATTTGGAAATGATTTAGTTTATTAGTCCAAGAGTTTCAGAGCATCAATCCTGAGTCTCCTCGCTGGTTTTCATCTCATCTTCAAACCTGAACACAAACTTTTCTGTCCTCCTCGTCCCAGTGATGGATATTCTTACCTTTTATTAACGAAGCATCCTTTGACGCTCCAGTCGTGGCTGAAAGTGAAACCGACTTCTCTCTCATTTCCTCTTCTTCTCCATCTGATCATGTCAGCATCCTCCTTCACCCTGGAGCAGCCCTCAGCTGGTCCACGGCAGGAAGTCTGTGTGTTTACATTCTGCAAAGGCTCCCACGTGTTCTCACACACGCACACACACACGCACGCACGCGTGCACACACGCGCACACTTTTGTGCCATCATCCGGGTTTAAATAAAAACTGATGGTGAAGTAACTGTTGAGTAAAAGTAAATATGGGCTCGTAACGAGGAATAATCTGGATACACGTCCAGAATGAACGTGGAGCTCCGGTGTTGGACAGAGTTTAACGTGTGTGAGGGAGTGTGTGCAGCTGAGAGGCTCGTGTTTAGTCTCCAGCTGTTTCTGAATGACTCCATCTATCCTGGAGAATGGGATAGGACTGTCTCCTGGCTTCCTGTCCACAGGATTATCATTAGTCGCAACCTGTCAGCGATCTTCGGAGATCCAGAATAACAGATGTCAGGAGAAGATTCATGGATCAAACCTTTTGCCAGGATGAGAAGAGGACGGGTCTAGAGACGGGCCGGTTGCATGCTTTTATGATGCGCTCCTGTTGTCGGGTCAGTGGAGAGGATTCTGAAATCAAAGCTGAATTTTTAGCAGTTTTCTGGAACTTTTCAGAGACGTGAGGAGCTTTCATGCTGTGCCTCTGCAGACTGCACACATTTTTTAGGCTCCTGTCTGACGCAAAAGCTTGAAATTCAGTGGAAACTGTAAGGTCACCTTCAGTAAAACCTCTTCCCAGAAGATAAAAGCTCTGAATGACTTCTGCGTTGAGAATCCTCCAGCATGTTTTTGTCGTTTCTCTGCTCCAGCACACTGGATTTCTGTCAGCAGGCTTCTAAAGAGCTCGATGACCTGCTGAACCACCGCTGAAGCGAGTGTGTTGGAGCAGAGGAACAACTAAAACCTGCTGGACACCGGCCCTCCAGGACCAGCAGTGGTTATTGGAGCTAACCGAGCGAAGGCTAGTCGGAGTAAAACCTGACCAAACGTCGATTCTGCTGCATTAAAACAACTCTAGTCTGAAATGATTCAAAGCGGTGTGTACAACAGCAAATTTACAACTCGTATAAATTCCCTCCACATTCATTATTCTGGCAGAAATGAATGAAGCCCCAACAAGTTTCACCCAAATAGCAAATTTTCTGCAAAGATAATTAAAGAATTAAAAAGTGCATTCAGGAGTTAAAAGTTGCATAAACATCTATGAAATTCATCCTGGCGTGCCATCTCTCTATGTCCACATTAACCTGCATGACCTGCAGAGCAAAGCCTTGCTATTGCTGGCTGGACTTTTAGATTATTTCCTTTTGTTTAGACGGGACAGCAGTTTGGTGCTAGTCTCACTCACACCTGCAGTTGGCAGTCAGACTCCAGCTGGTTCTCTAACGATGCTCTTTAAAGGAGATCTGCAACAAGTAAGACGTTGATCTTCTACAAAAACTCAACATTTGGGTTTTTCTTCCAGAGACTCATCATGGGGCGACGGTGGCACAGGAGTTAAGTGCTCGCCCCGCAATCGGAAGGTTGCAGGTTCGAGCCCCGCTCAGTCTGTCGTTGTGTCCTTGGGCAAGACACTTAACCCACCTTGTCTGCTGGTGGTGGTCGGAGGGACCGGTGGCGCCAGTGCTCGGCAGCCTCGCCTCTGTCAGTGCCCCCCAGGGCAGCTGTGGCTACATCGTAGCTCATCACCACCAGTGTGTGAATGTGTGTGTGAATGGATGAATGACTGGTTGTGTTGTAAAGCGCCTTGGGGGGTTCCAGGACTCTAGAAGGCGCTTTATCAAATACAGGCCGTTTACCATTTACCATGTCTGGGTTTTTCACACCAACTGGCTTTGATACAAGTTGCCTCCAGAGATGTGCAGGAGAAGCTGATCAAGTCAAGCTTAAGGAGTAAAGGGGAACTCCAAACGTAATCTGCTCTCTGATCCCAGCGATGGCAGAGGCCACACCCGCTCACGTCTGCAGAAAGTTTGTGATTTTCCTTAAACTCGCTGTTTAAATTTTGTGTCATCCTGACGAAGAGCAGGTTCACGGCTCAGGCCAATCCAACAGCTCACGTTCACACACACACACACACACACGCACACGTTCACACACACACACACATGTGCACACAGGCATGCACGCACATGTGCGTACACATGCGCGCACACACACACACACACGCACACATACACGTGCATACACATGTGCACACACACGCAAACACGCACACACACACACACACGCACATGTGCACACAGGCATGCACGCACATGTGCATACACATGCGCGCACACACACACACACACACACACGCACACATACACGTGCATACACATGTGCACACACACGCAAACATGCACACACACACACACACACACACACACACACACACACACACACGCGCGCACGCACACACAGGCACACGCACACACACACAGGCACACACACACACACACACAGGCCCACACACACACAGGCACCCACACACACAGGCACACACACACACACACACAGGCACACACACACACACACAGGCACACACGCACACACGCACACACACGCACACACACACACGCACACACACACACACACACACACACACACACACACACACACACACACGTGCACCAATACACTCAGTGTCGTGTTTACTTTGAAATGAAAGCAACATTCTGAATTTACACCTTCTTCCAGTTCCGTTTATTTACATTTTTCTTTCGACTGAAACAAAACCAGACACGTGAATGTGGAACTGAACCAGTAAGAAAGCAACCTGGTGCTCAACAAGCTGTGTACCACAGTAATGGAGAGTTTTAATAACACCGGCCTCTTGGGAGAGTTTAGAAACAGTCTCATAATTATACATCCATCCCTCTTAAAACCAGACACATCACATCCACGCTTACCCACTAGATAATAATAAACATAAATCATACATGTCTTCCCCACTTACAGCATTCCTATGAAATGTTTTAAATGACGTCATCCTGTTCATCTGGAGCTGAAACATAGCCCACACGCTCAAAAACAAACAAATCCTGGTTTTTAAGTTCTAAACTAGTTCTGCTGAGACGGGCTGTTGCATTAGGACACCTGAGAGCAAAGCTGCACCTGATTCCTTTCCTCGCCCTGCTGCAGGTCCCCAGTAGACTCGTGCTCGTCATTTCATCTCACCTCCTTTTAATCAAGGAGACGCAACATTTCAAGTGTTTCATGTAAACATGCAGATGTGAGCGGCCCCTCCTGAGGAGAATGCTACCCACCCTGTAGACCTGTGTGTGTGTGTGTGTGTGTGTTAGTCGGTCTCCTGCCTGTAGTTTATCACATAATAGTCGTGGACATACATCAACACAGCAACCGGCTGACCGATGATGATGGACATCCACACTGCAGCGTTGCCGTAGTTACCACGGAGGAAACGGCCAACAAACCAGGCCAATGGAAGCTGAGTGCAGAAAATAAACACAGGAGGTCATCGTGTTCTCATAATTCATCACAGCATCAGAACTTCTTTCAGAGGTGGATTTTTAGTTTCTAACTAATATTTTCTCCTCTTTGATTCTTTGAGGTATTAAAGAATCCGCCGGAGCAGCGAAACGCCGCCAAGACTTCTTGTTCTTCAGATGTTTACTTTTCTTCCCAAAACTCTGTTTTTTGGAGGCCTTAAAGTTTTCTAAATCAAATTTTGGTTTAAATTTTGCATTTAAAAAATCTCGGAAAAACCGCGACAGAGAGAGCGGAACAGCGCCCCCTAGAAACGTACCAAGACCCAAAGTCTCAGCAAACAGGAAGTCGGCCATATTGAACCGATATGGCTGCTTGTAGCCTTCGCATTAAATCCAACTCCTCCTACAGATGTGATATGAGATGGGATGCTCATAAAGCATCTGACTAGTAAAGCTCGTTAGTGAACAATGTCATTAAGTAAGCTAAACTAGTGGCGCACCGATCTGAGCTACTCCAACCAGACCCAACAACAACTGGCTGGGAGAAAAAATGAGCGCCCAACGATGTTCGTCTAAAACGTCTCAGAGGATCTCAGAAATGTTTGAAAGTGTCTCATTTAAGTTAAAAGAAAAGGCTTTTCTGTTTTCGTTCTGACATTTTTGATTGATGACTCAGTGGCTGAATTCTACCTCTGACCTCATTTCCTCAGATTTAAAAGCTACGGCGTAATGTAAACGACTAAATGTCACACAGTAAAGAAAGGTGGGGTTACCTGCGCCATCATGCCCGTGAAAGCCCAAAGTCTGAACATCCTGAGAGGAACGCTCACCAAGTACTGGCAAAAGAAAAGCCATCAGTCCATTTGTGATGAGATGTGATGTCAACACGTGCTCCGAAGCCGATGCGATCGTCTCACCTCATGGAAGAAAGCTGACAGGAGGAAGACTGCTGATTGGCTGGCCATTTTACCGAAGCCTCTCCTCAGCAACGGCTTGTAAAAGTGGCTAAAAGAGAAGCAGGAGCAAACGGGACTTATTCGCTGTGTGAAATTTCATCTCTTCCAAGTAAAAGCATGAATGTGTTTCATTTTCATGAAATAAAATAGAGATTTATTCAGTCACAACACAAAAGTGTCCATCTGTGCGTGAGTGTGAGGACGAGTCACCGTAAACACCACTTGTGAACGGGGATGTTCCAGTTCTGCCAGAAATACGTCACCGACTCAGAATTCCTGAAGGGAAAAAGCACAGCAGGTATTAAAATAGACACTTTAAAGCTTCTGTTCTGTCCTCTCATTCGTGTTTTCATATCAAAGAACGACACGAGCACGCTCAAACCTGGGTCTCCTAAAAAAAGAGTTTCTTACTGATTTCAGTTACACTCTTACAGCATTTTATTAAACTTCTAATCTTAAAGTATCAACCATTTCATCCTGACGTGTGAATCATTTACAGACGTAGAACTGAATCAAGTTTGCTCCATTGTTAATAACCATTTAATTATCACCTTTCTTCCGTTACTGAACTAATAAAATTGGCCCTTGTCACCTTTAGATCTTCCACTAGGGGGCAGCAGACGTGTATAGGACAGGATATGGTGGGTTTTGATGAATGCACTGATCCTGATGCTCCACATAGACACTTTAAATCCCAGCGAGTTAAAATTCAAGCATAATAAGGACCTGTTCTCTGGCGGAAGTCTATCTTTACATTGTGCTGCTTGCATCTCGGCTTTCAGATGAAGAGGCAAACGGTAAATGGTCTGTATTTGATATAGCACCTTCAAGAGTCCTAGAACCCCCCCAAGGCGCTTTACAACACGATCAGTCATTCACACGCTGGCGAGGATGAGCTACGATGTAGCCACAGCTGCCCTGGGGCGCTCTAACAGAGGCGAGGCTGCCGAGCACAGGCGCCACCGGTCCCTCCGACCACCACCAGCAGGCAACGTGGGTTAAGTGCCTTGCCCAAGGACACAACGACAGCGACAGACTGAGCGGGGCTCGAACCTGCAACCTTCCGATTACGGGGCGAGCACTTAACTCCTGTGCCACCGTCGCCCCAGAAAGATGTCTGCAAACTTGGCCTTAATTACATTTGGTGGTATGCACCACAAGGCGTTTACTTTAAAAGGTAAACGAAAACACTCGGCAGAGTGCTAATTCTGCAATGCTCTGCTCACCGAAACAGCTGGACGTCGTCCACTTTTTACTGTCACGTCGAAAGGAAGCACAAAGACAGGTAAGCTAACGGTTACCATACAGCGTTTAATATTAATGAGACATACGAAAAGACTTGGTAAACTCCAACTATCCCATATAGTCAATAAGCAAAAGATAAGCTTAACTTGTTCTTTCATGGTCGTTTTAGGCCTATAGACATGAATACGTGGACGCCCCATTGGGTTCTGGAGAACGTAAAGTGTCGCCGCCATATTTTGTGGGTCTCCACTCTCTCCAAACTCAACTAAGGTTACCCGGGATTTATTGTTGGGGACAGAACAAACATTACAAACATTTTCTTTGTGTACAGAGGTTAATGTACGTTTTAGTTGTTTAAGCACCTTGCTCAGTAGAAATAAATGCACTGGGGGCAAATGGAAACCCATCTAAAATGGCGGCCAGCTACTACGACTGCTCCCGTCCACGGGGCGTCTACGTATTTAATGTCGGTGGTTTTAGGCATTAATTTTCTCATTTTAAAACAAGCCCCCACAATGCGGCTCTAAAATTGGTCTCAACCCGGAAGTACCAAAAATTGCAGTCCCCCCCTCATCCACTAGGGGCTGGTGTCAGAAGTGAGCAAATCCTCATTGACTCCCATGTTAAAAATACCAATTTCACAGCAGAAATAAACATGTTTACAGCCTGGTACCAGAACATGTTTTAGGTTTAAATGATCTAGTTTACACTCATGACAACTCTGAGGGGGGTGAATGTTTTTCTCACTCTTCTGTTTAAGTGTATTAAAAGCCTAAAATTCTGTATAATTAATGAGCATCAGACCCACGTGGGTTGGTCTGGCTTGGAAACTGTTCCTGGATTTTGAGTCTCTCTGTGTGTGTATTCTTGTTTGGATATTTTTGTGCAATTGTTGGACAAAATGACTTGCTGTGGCATTAATTGCACTAATAGAGCGTCCAAGGAGTCTCCACTTCATTTTATTCGGTAAGTAAAATTATATTTATGTATTTTAGGTCACTGCCGAGCTGAGCTTAGATTTTAACATGTACTGTTTAACCATGAAATTTAAATGTAATAGGGTAAAACCCAGTGCATTTAACATAATGCTGCACTTCAGAAAATGGGTTGAAATATAACATGTTGGTGGAGCTGGGTTCCCACTATCGGCTTGTGGAGCTCTCGGAAGACCGATGTTTTCCACCCGGTTCTCCCCTCCCCGCAGCTCGGCGCATCTCTGTCTGATGGCGGGATGACGGCTTGTGGAGGTCTCGGAGACCTCTGTGTTCCACCCGGTTCTACCCAGCGGTCAGCCCGGCGCATCTCTGACTCAGAAGCTCTGGTGTTGTGCACAGTTAACTCCGGTTGTAGCTAGGTTGCTACCTCCGTTAGCTTTGGATTAGCTTCAGGTTAGCTTGTAGCTAGTTCGACCGGGTGTCGTCAGTTGATCCCAGCCTTACAGCCCCACCCTCAGCTCCGCCTCTCTTCCCTTTTATGGAATTGTCTGGGCTTGACGGAACCTGTGACACGGTCAAAATGGCGGTGGTGGCCACCTCCCATTTTAGCACAAAAACTTATTGGAGCCTATGGAAACCCATTGTCCATAAATGTATGTCGATGTTTTGAAAGCATTGACTATATTAGCCAACAGCTAGGCTTGCTAACGTTTTATGGAGTTATGAATTGTTTTCTTTTCAAAGATTTTTCATCAAAGCACCAAACGGCTTACAAATAAAATCTAAAGGCAAACAAAATGAATAAACTAAAAAAGCAACCAAATTTATTTCAATTGAACTGCAATTAAATAAAATTACTAACCTTTATGTTTTATAGGAGAGGGTATTTGAATCTTGTGTGTGTGTGTGTGTGTGTGTGGTGGTGGTGGTGGTGGTGTGGGGGGGGGGGTTTCACACTAAAATCCCAAGGATTTTTCTGACCCTTCAGGACTATCACACAGGGTAACTGCAGGTTTAAGGGAGCCAAATTTAAGACTTTTTAAGACCTTTTTTAAGGCCACTTTGACCAAATTTAAGCCATTTTTAAAAATCAAATTTAAGCTATAATTTCCAGCTATTGCCTGGAACCGGTGCTAACCACGTCGCTAACGTGGGATTAGCCATCCATTTACCATTAAACTTGCACTTCCCCATGGCGCAAGCTCCCACTAGCTTAACCAGCTAATGTGCTCATCTAAAAATAGCCCCCTTTCACAACCAACTGAATGTGTACAGTTCCGTTTACGCCAACATTGTACACAAAAAATGCTGAACGCTAACTAGAAATTCACAAAATTTTTATAGAAATAAAAGAATCTTGTTTATTGGGTCTTTGGTCATTTAAGACCTTTGGAAACTGGATTTAAGGATTTTTTGTCATTTTTAAGACTTTTTAAGGATACGCGGACACCCTGATCACAGCTAAACCAAATGGCTGCTTGGTTTGAACATAATAACCCAGCCACTGCCTTTCAAGTGTAAATATAGCCATCGTGTTGGGAATGTGCCTGATTGGTGTCCTTTAGGCTGGCCTCCTCTTGTGTTCTCTCTATTGAATCTAGTTAGCTAGACTTGTCCACCCAACAGTATTTATGACAGACTGCTTTTGTGAAAGCTTTACATAAGCGTTTAAGTTGTGCGTGCTTCATAGTTTTATTAGAAAAGTGTACAAAAACTTTTAACCCTTATATAACCCTTTAATTTTCTAACATTTTTGTCCTTTGAGCACAAAAAATGCACTAAGGTCGTATAAGGGTTAAAGGGCCAAAATCACTGAGTGGAAAGTCTGGGGATGGAGTTTGTTTATTTATTGTTGGGGACGCAACAAACTGATCCTTTGTGTGCAGAAGTGAATGTAATCAGTGATGCAGACTGTCTGCAATGGAAACAACAGAGATTAGCCGCCTTTCATCTGTAAAGAGAGCATCATCTGCACTCATCCGTTGGAATGTGCCTGATGAGTGACGACTATTTAATCTTTACTGCTCTCTTGGTGTTTGTTTCACCTTATTTGATTTTCCCCTGAATTTAAGGTTCCTGGACTACAGGCAGGACAACAGGCAGATGCCACACAGCCAACAATCCCGTCCTTTGTCCAGAAAGTAGAAATCTACAGTCGGCGTTCCCCACGGCAGCAAGCCGTCAGTGAGGCCACTGTCAAAGATTTGATAACTGGGTGCCGCCTGCCGCCGTCCCTCGTGGAAAGTGAACATTTTAAACACTTTCTTGATGCGGTGGATTACAAGTACACACCAATCTCAAGAAGAACAATTACCGAGTTAAAGCTTCCTTCCGGAGTATTTCTCTTATCCGATGGCACCATCTAGTGGCTGACAAGCGTATCACACAAAAACGCAGTTCCTCTGTTTTTTTAAGATGGCGACTTCACGTTTCTGTTTATAAATGTGCTTCTGCAGCCGACAAACAGCTAAAACACGTAGTTTTACGAGTATTATTCTCATGTTGTGTTCTCATATATTTATATTTTAGAGACTTTCTTGTCCACGAAAAGTTCATCAACTCTGCATCAGCCGAGGTATTCCTTAAATGTGAAGCATCTAAGCGGCAGTCTAACGCTCTTGGTTAGTTCTGGTCGGCGCTCAGTTTCCTATTGCACGGAGCTCTGCGGGGCAGGGGGCGTGCTTAGCAACAACCAAAAAAAGACGTATTGCTTACATTTCATCACAGTACATGATGAGATAATCACTTTTACGTATTTCTGACAAATCACACATCATTTCTGAAAGAGGAAAACTCCAGAAAGCAGCTTTAAGGAGACTGTTGTGGAGAAGCTGAAGAAAACACCAACAGTGTCCTTAACTACTGACATTTGGTCTGATCGCTGGCTTCACTCCTTCCTCGGTGTAACTGCTCATTTGTGCAGCAAGGCAGGGGCTTGCCAGGTCCTTGAATCCTATTGTTGGACTGAAGACGTTTCTCAGGCAAACAGAGTGGAGAGCGAACTTCCTCTGCCTTTGAGGAGATCACGGAGGAATCTGGCATCCGTCAGAAGATCGGTTATATTGATACAGACAATGCTGCTAATATGATGTGTGCTTTTAAAGTTCACATGCCACAACAGCAGTCAGGTGACAGCGAGGTGAGGAGGAAAACCTTGATGATGAGCACATCTGGGAAGACATGAATCCTGAGGAAGACACAGAGCCAACCTGGCTATCAGGTGAACGTACTCCCTGCAGTTAGTTGTGAATGACGGCATGGAGGAAGTTAAAGCCGTTTCTCGCGCCATAGCCTAAACGTCACGCTTTTCAACTCTGTTGCACAGCAGCTCACTGTTCAAAGACGAGTTTGAGGCTGCGTTAGGATCTTCTAAGACTATTCCAGCTGCAAACACTCGCTGGAACAGCACTTCCAACAAGTGCAGGCCCTCACAGCTCTGGACCGTAAAGCTCTGACTGAAATGTGTAGCCAGGATTATGAAGAAGTGGTATTCAGCACCCGTGAGTGGAACCAGCTCAAGGAACTCACTTCAGTTCTTGACCCATTCTCAGAGGCGACAGATCTGACAGAGGGACAAAAGGCTGGTACCATTAGCATGGTGGTACCGACGGTTCTGGACTTTAACACTCATCTTCTGAAGATGGAGGAGACACGAATACAGCGTCGGCCTATAATAAAAGCCCCTTGTCAGTGTACGTGCAGAAACCATTCAGCCAGTGTGTACTTTTTGGCCACAACGCTTGACCCACAGGTTGGATTGAACTGGATTGATCTGGATGTTTCAAATGGGCAAAATGAAACGACCCCCAAGACCTTCAGAGAAGACCTGAAGAAAAACTCACAGGTAACATATACGGGTGCATTTACATCAAGAGAACTAAACTGATTTTGATTCATTTCATTCAGCCTTGTACTGGAATCTATTAGGTTTTAATGTCACATCTTAAACCTCTGATACCGGCGTTGTCACTCACCTTTAGGAGATAAGCTTGCTCTAAACAACTTGTTAAGTTAATTATTTCAAACCTGCTAACATGATCACTACGTGTCTTTCTATATAATCGAGTCATTTTCTTCCATTTTGTTGTATTTTTCAGACACTTTCATCTCTGAGGTTGAAGACTTGATCGACAGCGAAGGTGAAGGGTTTGGAGCCGCGACTGCAGCTACTGGTCCATCAAGCGATTCGCCCCAAGTGACGCGCTCAAGTCTTCTTTCTTGCAACAAAGCTCTCTAAAAGTGCAGCTCAAGCTGTTCAAGCATCAGAACACTGATAAGCAAATACTGTGATGCCATACAGGACACTGACACTGATAATGCACCGTCTTCTGGTACAAAAACCAAGTCAGACTCCCACAACTCCACAACTTGGCACTGAAGGTTCTGTCAGTTCCTGCAACCTCTGCACCAGTTGAGAGGGTTTTTAGTGGAGGAGGCATCATCATGAGAGCCCACCGTGCACGGTTAGGTCACAGAATGCTGGAAGTCCTCGTGGTTCTAAAATGTAACCAAGCGCTCCTTAAATCTTAGCTTTCGTGGAAAGAAACTGGACTTTCAGGTCCTCAGCAACAAGTTTTATCACATGATGTTTAGGCATGGCACGACATATTCTTTAGTTCAATTATCACTGATTTAATTAATGGTGTAATTCCATTAATTAATTAATGGTGTAATTCCATTAATTAATTAATGGTGTAATTTCATTAGTTAATTAATGGTGTAATTTAATTAATTAATTAATTAATGGTGTAATTTCATTACTTAATTAATGGTGTAATTCCATTAGTTAATTAATGGTGTAATTTCATTAGTTAATTAATGGTGTAATTTAATTAATTAATTAATGGTGTAGTTTCATTATTTAATTAATGGTGTAATTTAATTAATTAATGGTGTAATTTCATTACTTAATTAATGGTGTAATTCCATTAGTTAATTAATGGTGTAATTTCATTAATTAATGGTGTAATTTCATTATTTAATTAATGGTGTAATTCCATTTTTAATTAATGGTGTAGTTTCATTATTTAATTAATGGTGTAATTTCATTAATTAACGGTGTAATTTCATTATTTAATTAATGGTGTAATCCCATTAGTTAATTAATGGTGTAATCCCATTAGTTAATTAATGGTGTAATCCCATTAGTTAATTAATGGTGTAATCCCATTAGTTAATTAATGGTGTAATCCCATTAGTTAATTAATGGTGTAATCCCATTAGTTAATTAATGGTGTAATTCCATGCAGAAAAGACCAATTTAACAACAAAAAAAAACTAATCAAAAAATGTTTTTGTTTAATTATAATGTTTCTTTCATATTTATGGTCTTGTTGGCCTTGTCTCGGTCTCGGGTGCCTCTGATCTCAGTCAAGTCTTGATTTCGGGTAGTGTGGTCCTGACTACTACAAGTCTGTCCAGAACCAGGAAAGATAGCGATGCAGAGCACCTCTCTGCTGCGATTGTCCAAATCATCAGCCAAAACGTTTGTAAAACAACAAAACCCAAAACGTGGATTTTCTTACTGTTTTGTATCACTCACAGCCTTTTGGCGGATTTTGATGTTGTAAAACTTTTTGGACTCATTAAAAATGACGCTTTCATCTGGACCCAAAAAGAAAGCATCGCCTCAAACCCAGGTAGCAGAGATCAACGAGGCTCCTGCCACCGGTGGGATCCAGAACTCGGAACCGTGTGGGGAATAGTGTAGATCCCCGACGTCCACTTCAAATCAATAAAAAAGTTGATTACTCCTGCTGAGTTTGCACCAGTTTATAATGACCACTCTTTGCTTTGAGACTAGGAAGCTATTTTAAACCTTTAAAGTTGGGTTTATTCTTCAGTGAAAGAGGAAGTCTCATTAAAACTTCCCACTGATAAAAACTGATCATTTCACCAAATGTTTGGCTTTAAATCTTTACTACATCAGATAAAACTCAGCCTCCAAACTCCAGCTCTCGTTAAATTAACTACATTCCTGTTTAATTTGGAAAAGCTCCGTTTATTTTCCACATCTGCTGACGTTAACGCTCCGTTGTAAAAGGCGGACCCTCCCTCACAAACTCACCACCAGTCCCTGTAAAACTGTCTGTCTCCGAAGCACAGCAGCTCCGCGGTGAAATTCATCGACGAGTGAAAGAACCAGTAGAAGAACATCAGCCACAGCAGGTGATTAGGAACCTGGAAAAATGGTTGAATGAAAGTCCAGCAGATCCAGGTCGGAGAGTGTGGTGAAGTGGCAGAGTCTGCACTCACGGCTAACCGTAGGAGTCTCTCCGTCATCCTGGATAGATCCATGTCCTGTTGAGGGAAAACAAACCAGACCGTGACTTTGGAACCGCTGCATGAGCATCGCTTTGCTTTGTCCTCTTACTTCCAGTGGTTTCATGGAGCTCCGAATGATGGGGATCATCCACTAGAACGAGAAATGACAACACTTGATGGGATTGTGTCACATTTCCAAAAGATCCAAACAAAATGGGCATAAGAGCTGTATTATTATTATTGTTGTTGTTATTGTTATTATGTATTATTATTATCATTGTTATTATTAATGATGTTGTTATAATTATTATTTATTATTATTATCATTGTTATTATTATTATTGATGTTGTTATTATTATTGTTGTTATTGTTATTATAATTATCATTGTTATTATTATATTTTTGTTGTTTGTTCGTATAACAAGACTTTGTGTCAGGCAGAGATAATTTTATTATTTGTTATTATTATTGTGATTGCTATCATTGTTATTATTATTACCATTGTTATTATTATTGTGATTGCTGTTATTATTATTATTATTGATGTTGTTGCTATTATTATTGTTATTATTATTACCATTATTATTATTATTGTGATTGTTATTATTACCATTATTATTGTTATTATTATTATTGATGCTATTATTATTATTGTTATTATTATTATTGTTGTTATTAGTATCATTGTTATTATTGTTATTATTATTATGATTGTTATTGCTATTATAGTTATTATTATTGTGATTGCTATTATTATTGTTGTTATTATTATTGCTGTTATTATTATCATTGGTATTATTAATGTTATTATTATTATTGTTGTTATTATTACATAATGTGATCGTACCTGTTGAATGAGACCAACTAACAGCTGGGTGAAAAACAGCTGTGAAAACAAACACAAACGTATGAGTGCATGTGAGTCACATGGTAAATATAAATAAATATAAGTAAACAAACAGAAAACAACACAAACACAATGAAAAAGGCATTTTAAAGTCACATTAGGGGGACATAGTCCAGGTGTTCACTGACACCACCCAGATGTTTCCTCACCATCTCAAAAAGCCTCCTCAGCAGGAAACTCATGCGAACGCTGGGTGAACGAGGGAAGTTGAGCTCGTAGCACAGCGTCGGCGCCGAGACAAAGTAGTACATGTCTGCAGAGACGAGGAGCAGCTCAGAGAGCGTGACCAAGAACACGAGTGCTGTCAGAAACATGGTGACTTGTGTTGGAGTACCTCTGATTGTGAGGTTGCCAGGGTAACACACCTTGTGTTCGTCTCCTTGTGAAAGCTGCGGTAAAGGACCTGCAGTAAAAAGATCAGCGGTGATGAAAGATCACACTGCTCATCCATACAGAGCTGCAGTTTCCCTCGTCTGCCAGCAGGTGTCACTGCAACAGCGTGAGCCTGCCCTGCACAGGTGTCTGGTGCTGAATCATTTTCACCAGTTTTCTCTCACTTTTCCTTCCAGCCAGACCAAAGCACGCAGTATGAATAGTAAAAATGTGTAACGATGACTTACACGACAGAGACCGGACCAGTTTCTTCACCTTGATGGTGCTCAGCTCTCTGCACCAGAGGTTCACGTCCTTGTACGAGTACAGCTTCAGGAAGAGTATGGTGTAGGTACCGAGTGCAACGGCACCGCCGACTGAGGAGAGGGGGGGTTCGTTAGTGCCATAATCATTACATCAGAACAGAAGTGAGGGAACGAGTCTGACTGGAGCTGTGAGAGAAATCTTCACACAGCCAAGTGCTTCTTAACGGAGTGTATTCATGTAAACACTCATAAAACCACACCAGTCCTGTTTATCGGCCAATGAGAGAAAACGGATGCGAGGGGAGACCAATAAACTGCTTTAGTGCTCTACACACACACACACGCACACACACACACACACACGCACACGCACACACACACACACACACGCACACACACACACACACGCACACACACACACACACACACACACGCGCGCACACACGCACACACACACACACACACGCACACACACACGCACACACACACACA
>NC_091745.1:80162620-80202620 GCF_043380555.1 Nothobranchius furzeri | reverse complement strand
TAAACAACTTTCTAGTTTATAACAAACAACTCTCTAGTTTATAACAAACAACTCTCTAGTTTATAACAAACAACTCTTTAGTTTATAACAAACAACTCTCTAGTTTATAACAAACAACTCTGTAGTTTATAACAAACAACTCTTTAGTTTATAACAAACAACTCTTTAGTTTATAACATAAAACTCTCTAGTTTATAACAAACAACTCTTTAGTTTATAACATACAACTCTCTAGTTTATAACATACAACTCTCTAGTTTATAACAAACAACTCTCTAGTTTATAACAAACAACTCTGTAGTTTATAACAAACAACTCTGTAGTTTATAACAAACAACTCTTTAGTTTATAACAAACAACTCTTTAGTTTATAACATACAACTCTCTAGTTTATAACATACAACTCTCTAGTTTATAACATACAACTCTCTAGTTTATAACAAACAACTCTCTAGTTTATAACAAACAACTCTCTAGTTTATAACAAACAACTCTGTAGTTTATAACAAACAACTCTGTAGTTTATAACAAACAACTCTTTAGTTTATAACAAACAACTCTTTAGTTTATAACATACAACTCTCTAGTTTATAACAAACAACTCTTTAGTTTATAACATACAACTCTCTAGTTTATAACATACAACTCTCTAGTTTATAACAAACAACTCTCTAGTTTATAACATACAACTCTTTAGTTTATAACATACAACTCTCTAGTTTATAACAAACAACTCTCTAGTTTATAACAAACAACTCTCTAGTTTATAACAAACAGCTCTCTAGTTTATAACAAACAGCTCTCTAGTTTATAACATACAACTCTCTAGTTTATAACATACAACTCTTTAGTTTATAACAAACAACTCTCTAGTTTATAACATACAACTCTCTAGTTTATAACAAACAACTCTCTAGTTTATAACAAACAACTCTCTAGTTTATAACATACAACTCTTTAGTTTATAACATACAACTCTCTAGTTTACAACATACAACTCTCTAGTTTATAACATACAACTCTCTAGTTTATAACATACAACTCTCTAGTATATAACATACAACTCTCTAGTATATAACATACAACTCTCTAGTATATAACGTACAACTCTCTAGTTTATAACATTCAACTCTAGTTTATAACAAAGAACTCTCTAGTTTATAACAAACAACTCTCTAGTTTATAACATACAACTCTCTAGTTTATAACATACAACTCTCTAGTTTATAACATACAACTCTCTAGTTTATAACATACAACTCTCTAGTTTATAACATACAACTCTCTAGTTTATAACATACAACTCTAGTTTATAACAAACAACTCTCTAGTTTATAACATACAACTCTAGTTTATAACAAACAACTCTCTAGTATATAACAAACAACAAATTATTTTACACCGAGATTTCACATTTTCTCTCAGACACAAAGAACAGATGCTACAACATCCAGCTTCCATCACAACACCTCATATCCACCACACCACGTCTCATTATTCATATCTTGTCATGTATAAATTATTAGTTTAGGAAAAATAATTAAATTAATTTTATAAACTACATACTGACTCTGTCTGAATTAATACGAAGTGTGTTTATGGTCCCTGGCGAAGCAAAGAACCCTAGAATCTTCTGATTAAACATTCAAAGACCAATCAGGTTGATATTTCGTTTTTGTATGGAATAGTCATAATTAATATGTATTATTGCTACATATTCAACATTTCTATTACTTATGGAGATAATAAAGGAAACAACACAGCTCCTTTCCTTCATGTTAGGAGAATTTAAACAGGTTTTCTCCTGGTCGAGTTTTAAATATATTTATTCTGGTGGTCACCCACAAACCCTACGGGTCTCTAGAGAGGAACATAAGTGTTTTCTACACTGACCTGAGTTTCATCTGCACTACTTCTTGCCTTTTTCAAAGGCTTTTCATTATCTACCCATGCATTATTAATAAATAACTTCATTAGAGAAAGTGGTCAGTCTTTTTTTCAACCAAGCATAATAGAACAGAAAATCCCTTTACTGTCCCTCGGTGGGGATATTTGGTCATTTCAACCAAAATGTTACAGAAAAATCAAAAATACAACAACATCTAAAATAAATGAATACATGTAATGAATAATAACAAACATGGACATTCCTCTGCTTAATAGTTTTCTTACCTATCAGGAGGCATGCTGCAGGCCAGCTGTAGGGATCATTCAGGAACAAAGAAATCACCTGAATGGGATCCACGAGGATCCCATACCTGGAATATTAAAAACCTTAATAAAAACATGAGTGAATGCACGTTTAAGGAAACTTACCAAACAACGAGCGCTAGATGCTGTAGATGAAACTCAGTTTGGAGAAACAGGCATCAGTCCTGACACTAGCCGTTAGCATGTCAATGAGCCATTTCTAATTAATAGCTCATGTTTTAATTCTTTTAACCTTTCCAGGAAAACCTGAGCTTTGTTTTAAATAACAGGTAATAAATAAAAAGGTCCTCACCTCAGCAGGTTTTCCAGGAAGAGGCGAGCATTACTCAGCACCTGTAACACGAAGCAGCTCGGTTTTAAATCACCAACACTGTTCCAGTTGTCATTTCTTCCTTTATTATTTAATTAACTCATTATTTCTTGTCCTCCTTCGGCTTCTCTGTGGCTGCCTTTCCCCTCTCCCTAATAATTCATCTCTTTGCTGTTCATCCTCCATCTCTTTCACTTTCTCTCTCCTTCTGACTCCTGCCCGTTCTTAGTGGACAGTAATATCTCATTCCCAAACCAAAGGCCTGGGAACGGGACGACTCAGTCACTTAGACTGGTTAAACCTCCTGTGACAAACAAGGATTTGTGCTCAAAGCTGCATTTACAGAAAGCCTCTTCTTCAGGTAGCTTTCACGTTCGGTCTCTTCATCAGAACAAATCAGGCCAATCTGACACTCGCGTCACAAACACGCAGGATGCATCAGCTTCAGGACTTATCTAAAAAAAAACATCTACATCCTTTTCCCAAGTTTCTGATCAACCTGAAAACCTCAGTTCTGAATGTGAAAACGCACCACGACAGTTCCTGAAACAGGAGCGCCAGAGCTTCTTCCACACAGAGGCATTTTACACCGGAGACCACCTCAGATGTAGAAAAAACGAGTGAACAGGTTAATCTACTCCTCCGTTTTAGCCTGCGCTTATCCAGATTCCTGGCCTTGTTTTCTAACACTCGATCATTTTTGGTTTCTGCTTTTTATTCAGTCTGAGTTCACCTGCCTTCCTCCTGCTCGCTGGGACCAACACCCACCCAATCATGATGTAATAACTTAAAGAAGAAGAAGATGATCTTTTATACGGCGCCTCTCAAGATAAAAATCATGAGGCGCTTCACAAAAACAAAAAAATGTAAGGAAAGGGAGAGAGAAAAGGAATAGGAAAGAGGGAAATCAATGGATCCCGGGAGAGGCGGATTAAGGACGAAATAAGGAGAGGGAGGTGATGACGGTCATCCAAAAGCAGCTTGAACAGGTGAGTTTTCAGCTGCTTTTTAAAGGAGACGAAATACAAAAGCACAAATAAAACACATCCAGTCAGCATGCCTTCTTACCAGCATCACCACACACCAGTTGAGTATTCCTCTGTAGTTCCTGTAACCACTGGCTGAACTCAGAAGAGACTCCTGAGCCTTGTGGCAGCTACGGACATGAAGAAGACGATTATGAGTTACAAAAAGAAGATAATATAGTTTGTGGGCCATCATAACAATAATAATAATAATAATAATACAATAGCTCGTCGTGCACTGACGGAGCTCTATGCAGGTCTAGGGGTGTTTTCATGCACACAGGTCATGTGACTTGCACATCTGCGAAGGTTCTGTACAAGCTGGATAGAAGTGGAGACCAGGCCCCCACAATGCGGGACAGAAATTGACGCCAATGCGGAAGTGAAATAAATTGCAGTTCCACCCTCATCCACTAGGGGCTGGTGTCAGAAGCGAGCAAATCCTCATTGACTCCCATATTAAAAATACCAATTTCACAGCAGAAATAAACATGTTTACAGCCTGGTACCAGAACATGTTTTAGGTTTAAATGATCTAGTTTACACTCATGACAACTCTGAGGGGGGTGAATGTTTTTCTCACTCTTCTGTTTAAGTGTATTAAAAGCCTAAAATTCTGTATAATTAATGAGCATCAGACCCACGTGACCACAGAGCTAGCTCCGGGGAAAGGCCTCAGTAGAGCCTCGGTCTGGACTGGAAACTGCTCCGGGATTTTGAGTCTCTGTGTTTGTGTATTCTTGTTTGGATATTTTTGTGCAATTGTTGGACAAAATGACTTGCTGTGGCATTAATTGTGCTAATAGAGCGTCCAAGGAGTCTCCACTTCATTTTTTTCGGTAAGTAAAATTATATTTATGTATTTTAGGTCACTGCCGAGCTGAGCTTAGATGTTAACATGTACTGTTTAACCATGAAATTTAAATGTAATAGGGTAAAACCCAGTGCATTTAACATAATGCTGCACTTTAGAAAATGGGTTGAAATATAACATGTTGGTGGAGCTGGGTTCCCACTATCGGCTTGTGGAGCTCTCGGAGACCTCTGTGTTCCACCCGGTTCTACCCAGCGGTCAGCCCGGCGTATCTCTGACTCAGAAGCTCTGGTGTTGTGCACAGCTAACTCCGGTTGTAGCTAGGTTGCTACCTCCGTTAGCTTAGCTCCCACCTCCACGTTAGCTTTGGGTTAGCTTCAGGTTAGCTTGTAGCGAGTTCGACCGGGTGTCGTCAGTTGATCCCAGCCTTACAGCCCCACCCTCAGCTCCTCCTCTCTTCCCTTTTGTGGAATTGTCTGGGCTTGACGGAACCTGTGACACGGTCAAAATGGCGGTGGTGGCCACCTCCATTTAGCCTCAAAAACGTGTTATTGGTGTCTATGGAAACCCATTGTCCAATATATGTATATGTCGATGGTGGAGACTCGATGTGCGTACATTGCTGTTTGAACAGTAGCATTGCTGACTTTAGAAAGATTAAACCAAACAATCTGCTTTTGTTAAAAGATTAGTTCAGATCTTAATATTTCACGTGTTGTAGACAGATTTACTTACCGTATCCATGTATATTCTGCGTCCTTTTAGGGAATTTATAATGTTGTTTAACACTTTCTTTCACCCAAATCTGCTTCTTCTCTGCGACAGTGCCGTTTGTGTCACGGTTTGTTTACACCCGTCAACCTTCCAACATGTCTGCGCACATCCCAGGATGCTACGCATAATCACGTGTGATCACAAGCCCAATAGGGAGCCTAAGTCACTTCCGCATCACGGGTCCCCAGAAGAAGGAAAAAAATGAACGCAAGTCAACGGGGCTGAAAACGCTACTTTCTAATCTGCTTGTTTTGTGCCACGGATTTCACACGATATCCGTGAATTTTAAAGACGCATTTTGACACCAAGACCGCACTTATTTTCTAATGAGGGGAACGACATTTTAGGTGTTGTGTGAAAATAAGTCCAGGACTACAAATGCGCCTCATGAAAGTGACGTCATCGACCCAGACACGGAGAAAGCGGAGGGAAAAGAGCTGTAAGTTCAGCAAACTTCCCACTGGAGGAAGGAACCACCATAAATCTGGTCATGTGGTAAGCAGCAGCTACGCTAGGGGGGAGGAGCTTATGTGGTGACGTCATATATACGACATGCTGACTTCTGGTTTGTGGTCATGCTAATTACAAACTTTTACAAGCTGATAAATCTCAAAGTACGTGACAGGCGTGGTCGAAACACCCATCATTACTTTTCATTTAAATTGCAGTACAACACATGTGTGACCCAGGGCGTACGGCACAGCGGGTTAGAAAATGGCGTTTTTAGCCCCGTTGACTTGCATTCATTTTTTCGTTCTTCTGGGGACCCGTGATGCGGAAGACTTAGGCTCCCTAATTCCATGCTGTCGTTCTTTTTTTAAAACACAGAAACGGTTTCGTTACCTGTTTTATCGCTATGTTTCGCTGGCGGCTGCAGGCTTCCTTAGGCTGACGCTGATGGTGGCGCATCACTTCCTCCTCTGTTTATCTGCGGGCAGCAGAGGACCATGAACAGGGACGACGGAGTTTACACGTTGGACCGTGCATGGGACTGCATCGTCAGAGAGGGGAGAGCGGGCAGTAGAGGGCGACAACGTCCTCTACTGCCCGCGGATAAACGGAAAAGGAAGTGACGCCACCATCAGCGTCAGCCTAAGGAAGCCTGCAGCCACCGGCGAAACGTAGCGACAAAACAGGTAACGTAACCGTTTCTGTGTTTTAAAAAAAGAACGACAACATGGAGTTAGAACTAATACACAACAAGAACACACCTAAGCTCCCTATGCGAGTTGTTTGTTTTGCTGCTGGGTTTTGCAGGTAGAGTAACGGTACTTATGTTGTCGTAAAGAAGAGAGTCTGGCCTTTAATTTAAACAGCTGCTTCTGTGGACAGGATCGTGTTGCTGCTGTTTTTCAGTCCTTTAACTTGGTGCCATTTTTGAGGAAGTAAATGTGAAATCTATCATCAGAATGGGGATTTGGCATCCCCTAGTGGCGACATGTGGTTAGCACACCTAGCATCAGTATAAATGCGCCCCACCACCAGCGAGCCACTGGGTCAGAAACATTACAACACAGTTGGTGTCCTTTAGTAACCGTTTAAACCACCATAAACTTTACATCTCGTGGTTATTTACATAGGAAACGGGCTAGGCTGCTTAAAGCACCATCTACAGCAGGTATGATAAAACAAACTTTTCCAAATGTGAACTGTCCCTTTAAAGTTTCTGCTAACACGCGCTGTTGTTTATTTAAAAGTGTGACGGGTTAGTGAGCTTGTTACAGGTTGGAAACTCGTTTTTAGTAAAACTTTAGGTCATGAAAACGGACCCAGACCGTGTGTGCTGTAAAAACGCCTCTAAGGTGTGTCCCACCTCAGTCGGTCCCCCGCCTCAGCCCTCCGTTTCTTCCTCTCAGCCCAGGGTGGTGGTGCTGAAGGCCGCTCCAGCTTCTTCCCTCCACCTGGGACGCTCGGCTGGGCGGTCACCGGGCTCCCACACGCCGCCGCGGAGGCCCCGTTCACCGGCTGGACACTCGCTCTCCTCTCCGCTGCCAGAGTCGCTCTTCTCCTGCGAGCCAGAGGCCCGGATGTTGCGTTCCCGTCACCCAACATGACCCAAAACCCTCTCCACCGTCAGTCACCTCAGCGCATGTCCTGCTGGTGGCTCTTTCTACAGTAATGGCGGGAAGTGTTGTTGAGAAATAACCCACGCAGAGCAGAGCTCGGGTTTCCCAACAGTTGAGAGGGAGTGTGTTCATGACGCCACGTAAAAAAAACAACTGGTCCGGGACTTTTTAACTGTTGGACTGGAGGAAACTAACCAGGAAGCACGTGAACTGTTTCAGTCTGCGCGCGCACACACACACAAGGACCGCGGTGAAGTTGGACGTTGGATATTCCACCGACGTTGGTTCCCCCGGTGGCCCTGCGATGGACTGGCTCTCTGTCCAGGGTGTACCCTGCATAATGCCCGTTGGCCGCTGGGGATGGGAACCAGACCCACCCCCCTTGGATTGGACAGCTCACCAGTCCGGACCGGACCGGTAGCTGATATGAGATCAGCTGAAGTTAGGACTTTATTTTTGCCCCGCTGATGCACGAGCTCCCAGTAGTCCAGATGTTCACAGTAACTGAAGAAGAAAAAACTTCTTGTAAGTTTCTGTGAACTTTGTGTAAAAGGTTGTGAAAAGGCTTTTCTTTAGTGTGAATGCCCTTTCTGCCTGCCTTGTTTTTTGTGCTTATCCATATCGAGGTGAGAACCGAATGCATCGATCCATCTTTATCAGTCCCTACTGTCCATGAGGCTGTCTTTAGACTAATGAGCATGTCCCTGCTCACTGGGATAAGGGACCTTGCGGACTCTCAGGACTGGTTGGGGGACTGTTGCATACTTTTATGAAGAAACAAAAATAAAACGACTTCTGGTTTCTTCTGAGGTTGTTAAAAATATTAAAGAGATGAAATTTTTTTTGTCCTCCAAATAACTTTTTTATTTTTAGACTTTTTTGCTCTGAACTTGAGGTAATTTTCCACAGGCAAGTGGAGCAGAGTGTTTCCACCGAGGAGACGGGTCGGCGGTCCACAGCCTGCCATGTGAAATCCAGCAGAGGGAGTCCCAGACTAAATCCTGCTTTAACTCCGAGTCAGGCCTTCTGTTCTGGAGATCTTCTGTCTGTTAGAAAGTGGAAACCATTCAGATACCTACTGGTGAAACACGGACGAGTCACACATGTATGTGTGATGGGAAGTGTGAATGAAAATAATTAAAATGACATCTTAATAAGGAAGTGATTACAAGGGTTGTTTATAATATAATGTATGTTTTTTTTAACTTAATGCCGTTTCTTTTTCTCAGAGTCCAGTCTCCAAGACTCGGAAGTCTCCAAGTTGTTTTTGATAACAGCGAGTCAGTTCAAATGTCCTTTTATACGTTCAGTATTCACACTGGAGGCTCTCTAAAGTCTGCCTGAGCTGAAAAACAAACACATTTTGTTCAGCTGCTCTGCTTGACTTTACCTGAACACTTTCCCCTGTTTATTTAGAAACATTATTTAATCTGGGTGTTAAAAATAACACATTCATCAGCCAGTCGCACCCTGTCTCTGATGAGGCGTCAGTGCACGGATGATCATTTTAACATCATTTACTGCAAACAAAGTCCTCGTTCACACCCGTCTCTGACAAGGTGAGGATCAACTAAACGGTGCTTTTAAGAGAAATGACTGATTCAGGAAACTTTGAGTAACAAGAACGATGAGTTTCAGTCCGAGGAAGACGAAGAAAACACCTCAGATGGTCTGCTTGTTTTTCTGATGCCAGCAGAGGAAAAGAAGTTTGGTGACATGTTTAATTTCAATTCAAGTTTATTTATAAAGCGCCAAATCACGACGAGTCGTCTCAAGAACCTTCACATAACACCCCAATACAGGTCAGTTCATTAAGCCAATCAGTAACAAGTTTCCTATATAGGGAATCCAGCAGGTCGCATCGAGTCACTGACTAGTGTCAGAGTCTTTACAGCAATCCTCGTACTAAGCAAGCATGCAGCGACAGTGGAGAGGAAAACTCCCTTTTAACAGGAAGAAACCTCCAGAGGATCCTGGCTCAGTATAAGCAGCCATCCTCCACGACTCTCTCTCTCTCTCTCTCACACACACACACACACACACACACACACACACACACGCACACACACACTATAAAAAGCACAACTCCACCTCCACCACACAATCAGTGTGTGCTAAAATAAAGTTAAAGTCAGAACTAAACTGGAGCCCCCTGGTGGCCGGCTGCAGCATATACTGCCATAATGTCTTTATCACCCGTTGTGATTCCATTTTGTTTCCTGTCTGCTGATTGTTTTTATATTATTTTCATTGTACATAGTTTTGTGCCTTTTTAAAGACTAAAAGCTTCCTATAAAATATTCATAACAAACTCTTATTGTCCGACAGTCCTCATTTTATTTACGATTGTGACTCTTAATCTGCATCTGGAATGTCAGATTTTGTCTCCAATCAGTCAGAAGTTTATTTGGAAGGTCCCTAGACCAAAGTTGTGTCACATTTCTTGCACCTTTTCACTCAAAGAAACTGAATTGAGGGGTTCGAGACCCCCACCATGACTCTGGGATTTTGTTTTTCATTTTGCAACTCGCACGAGGAGATGAGAATAAAAACTCCCGCGTGAACGTCGTGCGCAGTTTGTCTCCGACAGTCTCTCAGCGAGTGAGAAACTGGCTCTAACTTATTCTTAAAAGGAAATACTGAACCTGCAAAGCCATGACACCTCTTTTTAAAGATTTCCAGCACTTGCTTAAGGACAGGCAGCAGGGGGAGAGTGACTCTAGCAGAAAAATTAACACATTTACGAGGATAGAAATGATAAAAATAGAGGCGAGGAAGCGTGAGAGAAAGAGCAAGACGGGCAGATTTTAGGAGAGAGGGATTCCACTTTTTCCCTCCCTCCATCTGGAGAAGAAGAGGGAGCAAAATATGTGTTTGCCCTCGCTGGTCGTGATGAAGCTGTGGAAGGATAGATGAGTGAATTTAACTCAGGCAGAGGAGGAACACACACATCTGACCTGTGTGTGTGTGTGTGTGTGTGTGTGTGTGTGTGCGTGTGTGTGTGTTTGGTTGCATTTAACCGGTGTGACATCAGAGACGGATGCTGATTATAGAAGAGACTAGTTGGAGAGATAAAGGTGTCACAAGGTTGACAGGAAAATGAAGAAAGAGTGAGTGTGATGTCTGTGGAGAACTTGTGATCCTGGATGTGTTTCTGCACGCTCTGCTGCCTGTTGTGCTCACGCTAGTGTAAGCACATAAATCTGAGATCAGGCATGCCAGCGTGCACTTTTCTGCCAATGTGTTCATTAATACATGACTGTGCTGTTTTTTTCTTTTTAAAGAAACCTACACCTGTGTACGTGTGTGTGTGTGTGTGTGTGTGTGTGTGTGTGTGTGTGTGTGTGTGTGTGTGTGGCTGCATCACAGAGAGACTGATCGAGACGTCACCTCACCGTTGAGATGCTTGGCACCACGTCAGCACTTCTGTAGTTCAGTCAAGGACTCCTGCACGCTCCGTCCATCCGTCTCCACGACTCAGAGGGAAGGAGATGAGGAGGAGAGCAAAAAGGGAGGGAAATGTAAGAAAAGGATGAAGGATTTTAAATGTTCCCTCTTTGATTTATGTTCAAATGGACCTGCTTGTATGGCTGCCAGAAGAACTGCTCCTTCATGTGACCTGATCGTGGTCCATCCTGATGTTTTTGTCACCTTGCTGAATAACAGGATTTACAGCTCATCTTTCGTTGTGGAAAAATACGCTCCTCTCATCCACCTGGCCTTTACTTCTGTTGGCTTTGAGTTCTAAGACCTTGCTGTAAAAGTCAAAACGTCCCCGTTTTTCGTCTTCTGCGTCTGAAACGACTCTTGTAGAACTAGAGAAACCCTGAGTAGATGAATGGCTAAAGGCAAATATTATTTTATTCAAAATATGAATTAGTAATAACATCATTATTATTTACAGGTCTGTCTGAATCCCTTAGAGATAGGGTGAGAAGTTCGGTCATCCAGGAGGGGCTCAGAGTAGACCCGCTGCTCCTCCACATCAAGGGGAGCCAGTTGAGGTGGCTCGGGCATCTGGTCAGGATGCCTCCTGGACGCCTCCCTGGTGAGGTTTTCTGGGCACGTCCAACCGGGAGGAGACCTAAAGGTAGACCCAGGACACGCTGGAGGGACTATGCCTCTCACCTGGCCAGGTAACGCCTTGGGATTCCCCCAGAAGAGCTGGCCCAAGTGGCTGGGGAGAGGAAAGTCTGGGCCTCCCTGGTTAGGATGCTGCCCCTGCGACCTGACCCGGATAAGCGGCTGAAAATGGACGGATGGATGGTCTAGCTATAAATATCTAAATAGAAATATTAAAGAGGACATATTAGGACTATGCATGGTTGGTAAAAACCATGTTTACATGGTTCTTTGGACAAAATCCCCCTAGCATAAAGCTGTTTCAGCCGTTTTAGGCTCACATGGAGATGCTTCCATCACTGAACCCTGCTTGTGGGGACGAGTGAAACAACCATGGCCTGACTGCAGTTAGTCCAGAACGCTGCAGCCAGATTGCTAACTTGTGTTGACAGGTGGGACCATGTCCCTCTGGTTTGGGCCTTGTTCTGGATTCAGGTTTATTAAAGGACAGTGTAAGGTCCTGGAACATGTTTTGTACGTTGGTTCTGCATGATCCCTTACATCTGTTGCTTGGCTCTTATCTAAACAGTGTAGTAAAGATTTGTTTTTACCCTTGAAGCCGACACGTTTCGGCTAACGCTTTAGCCGTCTTCAGAGCACCGCCGGTGTTCCTTCCCGGTTCCTCTCCAGGCAGCAGAGACCAACCTTTACTTTGCCGTTTAGATGAGGACCGAGCAACAGAATTTAACATCCTGGTCTTTGTTCATAAAGTAGATGGAGGGACGCCTTCGTACTTATCTGAGTTGATTCACCCGTGTGAAGTTAAAGTCCCGTCAGTTGTCACACACACCGATGTGTGTGCGAAATTTGTTCTCCGCATTTGACCCGTCTCCTGTGGGGAGCGGTGAGCTGCAGACACGGCTGCGCTCGGGAACCATTTGGTGGTTTAACCCCCAATCCAACCCTTAATGCTGAGTGTCAAGCAGGGAGGCATTGGGTCCCATTTTTCAAAGTCTTTGGTCTGACCCGACCAGGAATCGAACCCTGATCTCCCAGTCTCAGGGCGGACACTCTACCACTAGGTCACTGAGCTGGTCACTATGCTCTTGTTCTCTTCACTCCTCAGACCCGCATCTCCTCTTGGTCTCTCAACAGATATAAATCGTGCTGGGATCGAGCGTTTGGGGTGGCTCGGCCAAAAACCCCGAATGGCCTGCCGTTATCAGTGCGATTGGCCCCTACGCTTGCGATGTTTAAGAGGCAGCTTAACGCTCATTTTTATAAACCTGCGTTTACATGAACTTACTGTTTTAGGATTTCTAGCCAGTGGTTTTATAAATGTACCGAGAGATATCTTGCTGCCCGCTAGTTGATGTCTTGGCTCGATGTTTGGCTGCCCTGGATTTTATTTAAATTTGATGTTTGTTCTGTTTGAATGTGGTTTTGTGTTGTTCTGCCTTGGTGTATTGTCCAGGTTGTTAAAAGCATTTATAAATAAAGTTAGTTGACTGTTCTTCAGTGTCTCTAACGTTCACATTTAGCTTTGATGAGTAATCTGCCTCGAACACGCTGCAAAGACATCTGATAGATGACAGGCTTTCTGAGTGAGAGGACGACTCTGGTTCATTCTTCCACCTCCTCCACATCTCCTGTATTTGCCTCAGAGCCTCTCAGCTGATCGATCTGTGTCCTGCTCTCTCTCCAGCTTCAGCACTCTGGTGTTTATTGAAAATGGACGCAGTAGGAGCTCTTAAGGTGGCTGAACAAAGAGCAGCTCTGAGTCAAACATGTCTGCCGTCTGCTTTAGTAGAAGAAGTTATGAACTTTGAGCTCTGTGATGATAGTTAAAGGATGAAACTGGTGACTTTAAGGAAAGGACATCCTGAAAAGAGTCGCCAGTCAGAGCGAGCTCTGATGATAAACACCTGTGGCTGAACATGCATCATGTTGACAGAGTTGTCAGTTTGAGCCTGAATCACAGCCTTTCACGTGTCACCCTGGCTTTCTGCCTCCTGCCAGTCAGACTCGTAAATCATTGAGAAAAACGAGAAAAAACTGAACTCAAAGACAATTTCTAACATGTTGAAGGTTACAGCTGGAGCAGCTTAACTCTGTCTTGTGCAGAAAATACACGAAAGTCGAGAAGAACATGTTGGTTTGATGGTTAAAGGCAAGAAGGAAATACAGAAGAAGAGCTGAGAGTGTGCCTGTGTCCGTGTGTGTGTGTGCATGTGTGAGCGTGTGTGTGTGTGTGTGTGTGTGTGTGCGTGTGTGTGTGTGTGAAATCAAAGTGGAATGATTGTGGATGTGACTGAAAGAAGAAGCTTTTGTATCCGTTTCATTTGGGACCGCGGCGTTTCCGCCACTGTGAAATTGGTGAATTTGGTTTTCCATGCGGTAAGTGCAGTGCCTTGGTCTGCCTGGGTCGTGGCTCCCGTGTCAGGGAGTTTAAGATTTTTGGTGTCTGCCTGACCAATCCCGGTGGCTGCCTGGTGGGGTCTGGGTCCCTGGGCTCTGCTGGGTCCCTGGCGGGGATGGTCGCCCCTGGGTCCCGGGCTCGGCCGGCTAGGGGGTGGGAGGCTGTGGGCGGGCCTGTGGGCTTGCCGCCCATATTACCCGGGACTCTGCCGGCTGCTGGTTGTGGCCTCCCGGGGCGATCCTCTGTGCCTCTCGAGGGGGGTGGGGGGCTTTTCTGGTTGCAGTCTCCCTGGGGTTCCTGTGTTCTGGGGCAGCACCTGGATCTCTGGGACTTGGAGCTCCCCCCGTCTCCTGCGCATCTTTGGGGGACGGATCTGTGGTCCCTCACACTCTCTGTTGAACGCTCCTATAGATAAACCTTACATAAACAAACAAGCGCGTGTACACACACAGGTGCTCACGTGGTGCTCTCATAAGCATGGACTTGGGCACGTTCAACACAGGTCTTAAGGCTGTGGTTGCCACTAAATGCACTGTGATTTATTATCGTGTGATTGTTCAGTAAAACAATGTTGATTATATATTTCTTCATCAAGTTGACACAGTGATAGCTGGATCTTGTTGTATTGTTGTTGTGTCCCTTTTTTTTCTTTGTTTTTTTTTGTTGCTTTTTTTCTTCTCTCTTTCTGCAGGTCTAGAAGCAGACTCTTTTTCATTATTGTTTTCCTTTCTCTTTCACCTCTGACTCCGTGTCTGGTCGGAATTACAAAGCATTCAAAAACAACAACAATAAAGTTTTAAGTATCAGGCGTGACATTAAAAGCAGACGCTTTGATGCTCCACCTGAGAGTAAATCTGTAAGGCTTGTAACCAGCATTCAGACATCAATTCTGCTTGCTTCGGGGGGGGGGGGGGGGGGGGGGGGGGGGACTTTGGTTTTCCATCTTATTAACTTGGACTATTGAAGTTCTTAGAGGAAGCTGCACAAACTGGAAAGGATGCGGGGAAAAGTTTGGAATTCTTCAGGATCGTCTACGCTTCCTATTGAAGTGGTGCTCCATAACCATGACAACCGTAATGCTGTGTTGGAGGTTCACACGCCTGTTTACGTCTATTCATGTCACCAATTCAAAAGCCTATGTAACCGAAAAGCAGTCACGTA
The DNA here is from genome assembly GCF_043380555.1 of Nothobranchius furzeri. Taxonomy (NCBI): domain Eukaryota; kingdom Metazoa; phylum Chordata; class Actinopteri; order Cyprinodontiformes; family Nothobranchiidae; genus Nothobranchius; species Nothobranchius furzeri. The sequence goes on along the minus strand of NC_091745.1, from coordinate 80,187,778 downwards.
AAGAAGTACAAATACTTTGTTGGGTGGAAAATTGGACATCTTTACTTCATAGGAGTGATTAAGGGACTCTTGAGTTGTTCGGACATAAACGCGGCTCGAATGGCTGCGTGCACCCCCACACATCAAAACGTCGGGCTTGGTCGTGGGAGGTGTGCTTTTGCTTTTAGAAATGATTCGATTAGACAATAAAGTTTTAAGTATCAGGCGTGACATTAAAAGCAAACACTTTGATGCTCCACCTGAGAATAAACCTGTAAGGCTTGTCACCAGCATTCAGACATCAATTCTGCTTGCTTCACAGCCAGACAGGACATGGTAAAAAAAAAAAAAAAAAAAAAAAGAAATGATTCGATTAACCATTGAAATTATTAGCAAAAACGTAGATTTTTAAAATGTTTTAGTGTGCCAGTTCACACTCACATGTACTTCAGCCGTATGATCTGTTCTGTAGGAGCGCGCACCCCCACAAACGATACGTCTAAATTACCGTCTTGGCCGTGGGATGCGTGGTTTGTCATGATTTTTGGATATTCACCCCAATAACAGGAATGTTGAGGTGGTCACCCAAATGTCAGCCCAATATCAAGATTTTGGCGAGCTGGTCGGCCGTGGGAAGTGTGGTGTACCGTGACGTTGGGGTGATCATCCCAACGTCACCCATAATGATTATGGACCTCTTTGACACGTGGCTTTTTTAGCCAGGGGGCAGGTCCTTTTTAAAATGTCTTCAGGATTTTTTTTCTATGAGCCAACTTTCGACCTCTATTCTGTACACGTAGAAATAGCCTCATTACTCCTAATTTATGTCATTATTAAAAAAAACACATTTTGATTGTGGTTTGATAGGAACGTGTACCATTCTGCCACCCTGGTAGTTTTTACCACGGACATGTGGTTCTTTACTGGTTTTTAGTGGGTATTTCTGCAGCTGGAACAGGTGTCCTAACACAGCAAACACTCGTCAACATTTACATTTTTATATCACATTACTGTAATCAAATGTTTAAGAGGGAGATGTTGCTATTTTACTTACTTTACTTTTATATTTGAAGTCGTTTTGAAACCAAACACCAAGAAAAAAACTGAAACATATGCTTTAAGTTTTACAGAAGTAAATTTAAAACCTAGTATTTATACTTCTGGGTGATGGGTGTGATTACTTTTGACACCTCTGCCTAACAGACCAGTTATTCACACCCATAGCTATAAGTATAAAGAAGTGACCGACATTTTCTACCTTAAACTTTGTCCAATCAAAACTTCTACAAAAGGCAAAAACGCCTGACCCAACAAACGATGACGACATTCCAGAAACGTTATCTGGATGTCATCGGATGTGAATATGAGACCAGTTGTGGTTCAGTCTGGTGCTTGTTTACGTTCTGTAAACAAGTTTTGAACAACTTCATCGTGAAATGTTTTCCTCTCCCGCCGCCGCGCTGAACTCTGAGCTCTAACGGAGGAACAAACGGAAGCAGAGAAATTCCTGCATGTTTTTATCTCTTGCTCATTAACTTAAACACACTTGTGCAGATGTTGTGCAGATGTTGTGCAGATGTTGAGTGAGAAAGCACCGTGTGAAAAACATGAAGTCAGGTGGTCTTATTCATAAGAGCTAGGAGCTTTTCGGTTGAAATTTTCTGAGGTAATTTGTTGAAATTCAACGATTTCTCCACACTCAGCTCCTCTGTAATCACACACTTTCTCTGCAGACTCAATAGCTGTTGTCCGCCCTGTTGCTGGCTGGTAATGAATCACATTACCAGCCAGTTTGTCTGCAGATGCCGTCGAGAGGTGGATGTATGGTGACTCTCCTGTTATCCCTAAACGAGTTAGCGGCCATGAACTTAATAAACGTGCACGTGGGGCAGCTTCCTCTTCCAGTAAACCACCATGGTACGAGCCGTTTCTCTGAACCTTCTTTCCGTTGGAGCTTTTTGTGCCGTAGGATTAGATAAACTAAGAGCCCAGCTGAATGAACACCTTTGGTTTTATTTTCCTTTAGCTGCTCTACATCCCACCTGATGGCTCTGGGTTAGCCCAAGGATTGCTTCAACAAGAATGTTTCTGCTGGTGATGCATTTAGTTGATTAGTTAGAATTCTATCATTTTGGCAGAATATGTTCCTTACATATGTTTTACTAACAGCATCATATGGTCAAAACTGTGGTTTTTGTTTCATAATTTTGTGCCAAAATTCATGGAAGGTTTCACTTTAGAAAGTTCACAGAAATAAAATTCACGGAGAATTTCAGACGATTTGACTTAAGACCTGGTCAGCTGGCTCGTTTAAAACACGTACATCCAGTGCCCCTTGAAAGAGTCGGAATCAAGAATTCCATGGAACTGGAATCGATACATGGAACTGGAATCAATGCGAGGAACTGGAATCGATACAAAAAACCCAGAATCTATACAAGGAACCGGAATCGATACATGGAACTGGAATCGATACATGGAACTGGAATCGATACAAGGAACTGGAATCGATACATGGAACTGGAATCGATACAAGGAAATGGAATCGATACAAGGAAATGGAATCGATACATGAAACTGGAATCGATACATGGAACTGCAATCGATGCAAGGAACTGGAATCAATGCGAGGAACTGGAATCGATACAAAAAACCCAGAATCTATACAAGGAACCGGAATCGATACATGGAACTGGAATCGATACATGGAACTGGAATCGATACAAGGAAATGGAATCGATACATGGAACTGGAATCGATGCAAGGAACTGGAATCGATACAAGGAAATGGAATCGATACATGAAACTGGAATCGATACATGGAACTGGAATCGATGCGAGGAAGTGGAATCGATACAAAAAAAAAACGGAATCGATACAAAAACCCAGAATCTATACAAGGAACCGGAATCAATACAACGAACCGGAATGATACAAGGAACTGGAACTGATACAAGGAATCATTGAGATTGGAACAATGCCCAACTCTACAGCTTGGAAAAGTGAAGACTTGTTTAACTGGTAAAGGATAAATATTTCAGAATCTTAAAACTATAAATAAAGACAAACCGACAAGTCGTGACGAGGTCTTTGGAACCCATAATTATACGAGACTCAGCAGGATGGGTGATGGTGGTTTTGAGCATGGACTAAACGTCGGTAGCAAGGTTGTAGTTTATTATTTTCGTGGCAGTGTATCCATGATGTGGAGCCCTCATGCACCAGCATGACTTGGTTTCACCTCAATGACCCCATCACACCATTTTCATTGTTAGTATGAATGTCAAGCACAAGCCAGGGTGTGGTGTGGGGCTTCGCGGGGTCACTGAGGGAACTTGCTGCTGGTGTATAAAATAAAACGAGGACACAGAAGAACTTGAGTGAATTGACGCTGCGACTGCCTTCACACTAAAGCAGGTTTGGCAAGTTCACTGCAGCACAACCGTGCTCTAATAGTCAGGAACGTCTGTTGTGGTGAGGTCCACCTGTTCTGTGAATGAGCATTTGTTAGGTTTAGTCACAGTTTCTGGTCATGATGATGAGGTTGTGGAATCAAGGCTTTTCTTTAGATAGGTGGGGAGGGGATTAGGTTTTAGACAACCATGGTCAGCTCTACAGACACGAAGCTACAAGTTCATGCTGGTGAAGGTTGTCAGTAATCCAGGTCATGGTAATCCAGAGGGGTCTGAATGAAGGCAGCTGGACTTCTCTGGTTTCAAAAAGGTCCAGCTGCCTTCATCAAGACCCCTTTGGATTAAATTTTAGCCGGGAATTCATCAGAAACGTTACAGATGCTAACAACTGTGTGAAGATAAGGAACGATATGTCAATTTTAAAATTAGACCAAAATAATTATAACTTCAACATTCATCATAAAATGATCACAGTTTGAAGGCTAGCAGGGTTTTTCTTTCTTTAATTTTGTTAAAGGTTTCAAATTTCCTGAATGTTTCCATAGAATCTTCTCATTTGATGCAAACTTACCCTCAGCATTGGTTTGTTTGTAACATTTCGAAGCTGTTTATGAAAATAAATGGTTTCATGTTACAAATGTAATGAAAGGAATGAGCGTGTAAGCTGACGGATATGTGAGATGATCCAGACACAACCTGTGAAAACGATCTTCTCGTTTGGTGTTTATTAGGTTTCATTTTCTAAACCAGCAGCGTAGAAACATTTTAACAACAGCATCAGAAAATGCATCTAGTTACAGCATGTGATGATTCAGTTGTGTTTGCGTTAACGAAGGCAGAAGACGGTGTTTATTTGGAGCAGCTTAATTAGCAGCAACAGTAATGAAGCCACATGGGACACAGTGTTGGTATGTGGACAGCCAGGATATGATGATGACTTAGACTGGATTTGTCCAAGAGCTTGTCTCCTCTTTCCCCTCCATAGAAGCTCTGACACAGTCCAAACAGAAACACACCGCTTTCTTCTGCAGCCAGGGGAGGTGTGTGCACGCATCTGTTTGTTTACCTCCTCATGATCAAATGTGACTTTGTAAGTGTGTATACAGTGTGTGTGTGTGTGTGTGTGTGTGTGTGTTTATGCATGCGTGTGCATGCATGTGTGTGTGTGTGTGTGCACGCATCTTGTGTTTGTTTACCTCCTCATGATCAAATGTGACTCTGTAAGTGTGTATCCAGTGTGTGTGTGTGTGTGTGTGTGTATGTGTGTATGCATGCGTGTGCATGCATGTGTGTGTGTGTGTGTGTGTGTGAATGCATGCGTGTGCATGCATGTGTGTGTGTGTGTGTGCACGCATCTTGTGTTTGTTTACCTCCTCATGATCAAATGTGACTCTGTAAGTGTGTATCCAGTGTGTGTGTGTGTGTGTGTGTATGTGTGTATGCATGTATCTGTGTGTGTGTGTGTGTTTATGCATGCGTGTGCATACATGTGTGTGTGTGTGCACGCATCTTGTGTTTGTTTACCTCCTCATGATCAAATGTGACTCTAAGTGTGTATATGTGTGTGCGTGTGCGTGTGTGTGTGTGTGTGTGTGTGTGTGTGTATGCATGCGTGTGTATATGTGTGTGCGTGTGTGTGTGTGTGTGTGTGTGTGTGTGTGTGTGTGTGTGTGTGTGTGTGTGTGTGTGTGTATGCATGCGTGTGTATACGTGTGTGTGTGTATGTGTGTCGGGGAGCTGGAGCACCTAAAGAAGGTTCCGGAGCATTCCATTCAGGATGAACAGGAAGGATGACCTGTGAAATTGCTCTTGAGGGAATGCAGATTAGTTTCACTGAATGTCTTTAGGATCGATTAAGGATATTTCTATTTTTGTATTGTTATTTATTGAAGAAACCTTATTGATGAGGGTAATATTAAGAATATTGAAAGGTTGTATTTTTGTACTTACCTGTGTCTGGGTTTTAGGACCAGTCCAGTTAGTCACACCTGTTATAAATACAGCTCTGTGTTTGTTGGAGAGGGCTGGAGATGGATGGAGCAGCATGTATGGATGTTTGCTGCCTAGCTTTTAACTTGTAAAAATGTAAATAAATGCACTCGGGTCTGCACCGGACATCGGCCTCGTCAGTATCACTCTTTCCTCCGTAGCGCATGAGGGTCATCCTGACAAGTGCCCTCGGCGCCACTGTGTGTGGATGGATTCTGTAGGATTTGTTTCCTCTTTTTTATATAAAATACAAACTGAGAAGGAACTTCTAAGGATTCATTGAGAGAAGTCGTTTACACGTATAAACTTTCTCACAGCTTTAAAACTGTGTGCGACCTGGATGTTTAAATTGGATTTGGATCGTAAACAGCAGCATCACACATCCTCTCTGTGGGTGTTCAATGAGGATTGTTCAACTGTCACAATTATTTACTGCAGAGAGAAAGTAGATTTTCAACTAGACAAAAAGAAATAGTGAGTCTTTGCTTCAAGTGGAGTAGATCAAGCAACAGCTACCAGAAGGAGCTCAGATTAGAGCTACTCGTTCTAATATGTATGAAAAATATTCCCTCTTTTCCCAGGGAATGCCTTGGCATTCCCCAGGAGGAGCTGGAGAGTGTTGCTGAGGAAAGGAAAGTCCCAGATCAGATACCTCTGCAGTGATGGATGGATGATAGATGAATGGATGGATGGATGAATGGATGGATGGATGGATAGATGGATGGATGGATGATGGATAATGGATGAATGGATGGATGGATGGATGGGTGGGTGGATGGATGGGTGGGTGGATGGATGGATGATAGATGAATGGATGGATGGATGAATGGATGAATGGATGGATGATGGATGAATGGATGATAGATGAATGGATGGATGATAGATGAATGGATGGATGGATGGGTGAATGGATGGATGGATGGATGGATGGATGGATGGATGATAGATGAATGGATGGATGGATGAATGGATGGGTGAATCGATGGATGGATGGATGGATGATAGATGAATGGATGGATGGATGGATGATAGATGAATGGATGGATGGATGAATGGATGGATGGATGGATAGATGGATGGATGATGGATGGATGGATGATGGATAATGGATGAATGGATGGATGGATGGATGGGTGGGTGGATGGATGGATGATAGATGAATGGATGGATGGATGAATGGATGAATGGATGGATGATGGATGAATGGATGATAGATGAATGGATGGATGATAGATGAATGGATGGATGGATGGGTGAATGGATGGATGGATGGATGGATGATAGATGAATGGATGGATGGATGAATGGATGGGTGAATGGATGGATGGATGGATCATATATGAATGGATGGATGGATGGATGGATGGGTGAATGGATGGATGGATGATAGATGAATGGATGGATGGATGAATGGATGGATGGATGATGGATGAATGGATGAATGGATGATAGATGAATGGATGGATGATAGATGAATGGATGGATGGATGAATGGATGGATGGATGGATAGATGGATGATAGATGAATGGATGGATGGATGGGTGAATGGATGGATGGATGATAGATGAATGGATGGATGATAGATGAATGGATGGATGGATGGATGATAGATGAATGGATGGATGGGTGAATGGATGGATGTATGGTGGATGATAGATGAATGGATGGATGGGTGAATGGATGGATGGATGAATGGGTGGGTGGATGGATGGATGGATAAATGGATGGATGATGGATGATAGATAAATGGATGGATGGATGGATGAATGGATGGATGGATGGATGGATGGATGGGTGGGTGGATGGATGGGTGGGTGGGTGGATGGATGGATGATGGATGGATGGATGGATGATGAATGGATGGATGGGTGGATGGATGGATGGATGATAGATGAATGGATGCATGGATGGGTGAATGGATGGATGGATGATAGATGAATGGATGGATGGGTGAATGGATGGATGGATGGTGGATGATAGATGAATGGATGGATGGATGGATGGGTGAATGGATGGATGGATGAATGGGTGGGTGGATGGATGGATGGATAAATGGATGGATGGATGAATGGATGGATGGATGGATGGATGGATGGGTGGGTGGATGGATGGATGGATGGGTGGGTGGGTGGATGGATGGATGATGGATGGATGATGGATGGATGGATGAATGGATGGATGGATGGATGGATGATGGATGAATGGATGGATGGATGGATGGATGGGTGGGTGGGTGGGTGGATGGATGAATGGATGGATGATAGATGAATGGATGGATGGATGATAGATGAATGGATGGATGGATGGATGGATGGGTGGGTGGGTGGGTGGATGGATGAATGGATGGATGATAGATGAATGGATGGATGGGTGGATGGATGATGGATGATAGATAAATGGATGGATGGATGAATGGGTGGGTGGGTGGATGGATGGATGGATGGATGGATGGTGGATGATAGATGAATGGATGGATGGATGGGTGGATGGATGGATGGGTGGGTGGATGGATGGATGGATGGATGGTGGATGATAGATGAATGGATGGATGGATGGGTGGATGGATGGATGAATGGATGGGTGGATGGATGGATGAATGAATGAATGGATGGATGGATGGATGGGATTAGAAAGGAATAATGAAGAATAGATGTAAACAGGGTAGATTGAGTCCTTTGGGGGTTTACTACACAACGTGTGAAATTAGAAATATTTAAAGCTATAGAATATAATCACATGATTGGAAGGAGGTCGAGACGATGAACAGAAACAGAGGAAGCCAAGAGAAGGGCTGGAAACAAGATCAATACTTTACTGCTGGGAGCTGAGATGGTGGTAGCAACAGTTTCCCCGAGTTTCCTCTTTAGCCACACACACACACGCACGCACGCGCGCACACACACACACACACACGCACACACACACACACCCCCTTCTAAAACGAGCCCTAACCCATCGTAAAGTCACCTTAAGGATAACACTGGCTGGAATCTGAACTGATGTTTTGGCTCACCAGAATGGTCCAGCCGTGATTGGTCCGTCCGTCCGTCTATCTATCTATCTATCTATCTATCTATCTATCTATCTATCTATCTATCTATCTATCTATCTATCTATCTATCTATCTATCTGGAAGAAGGGATTTGTAGGTGATGAAAGAACGATTAAAGGTCTGACAGTTTCTGACATTTTCCAAAAACATGGAGACATGATGGACTGAAAGAAATCAATAATAATGTTTTTATTTGCTATTTGTGATGATCAAGATCAGATGATGTTTCTGCTGAAATACACAAAACCGCCTTGCTGCTGTTAGAAGTTTCAGATCACAGTTCAGAGAAGAGCATGAAGATAAGCGATCTGCTGAGAGGTTGGCCGTTCTGATCCACATCTGCCCTCAGCACCAGGAAAGTCTGATCCCATTAGCCTGCCTGTCAGCGTGTTGCATCACGCTGCTGTAGCTATGCATGCATTATTGATCTCAGACCAGCTTTAAGTTAACCGGGGACTGTGTGACCTCTTAATCCAGAGAGTGCATCCGAGTTTAGAGTGCTTCTCTTCTAATTTGTAATGTGAAGATGAGCTGACCCACCACGTCTAGGTGGGAAGCACTCAAAGCTTTCCTAGCTTCACAGAAACAGTAATAAATAGGTTTTAATTTGGTAAACTGTAGCCGTGGTAGTTAACGGGTTTAGTTTAGTTAAGAGTATGGTGCTGGACTTGTGTTTGGTAAAACCTGTGTGCTGTGACACGAACAGGCATCTGTCGCGAAGAGGCAGAAAACCCCTTCATCTAAAATAAAAACGACAACATTTAAAGGTGTGGTTCATTCAGTAATTCAGTGGTCTCTGGTAGAAATTAATACCTCCATTTTTTTATTTTCTTCCTGCCTTTTCATCTTGTTGCCCAAGCCGACGCGCTCTTCGTGCCACAAAGCCCAAAGAGTCGACAACGGGAACCTTTTCCTCTTTTTTATTTACAAAACAATCAAAACAAAAGAGAACCGGGACAACAAACCCAACGTCCTCATCTTCACTAATTATTCTAATGTGTTTCATCTTGTTTGCAACATAATCAGCGACAACGAGGTACTGCGAATCTCTGCCTTGCAGATGTTTTAAGATCTTCTGGAAGTGGCCATGCACAGTGAAGGCTACAGCTAGCTGCTTAGCAAAAATCCATAAATATGAAAATAATGCTGTAAGGTGCAACAAAAAACAATGTAAATATATTTTTACTAATGTTTTTGCTTGAATTGCAATGAATTTGGTTTAGACTGTAGCCGCTGTTCAGAGATGGTGATCCAGTAGGCCCCTAACCCTGCAGGGTGTGTGGTCATCACTAATCTGTGTTTCATCAAACTGAGGTTCTTCCAACAGATACTACAGGTAGAATATTAACTATTCAAGACATTTCTAAAGGAACCCGCTTCACAGATCAGAGCAGATTCAAGTTTATGTTGCTAGAAGGAACCCTTCCAATTCATCATGGAACATTTCACAAACCTTCAGCTGAGTCAACCAAAGAAATCCCAATTCAGCAATTCTGCAGAAGTTCATCCATTTGCATTTAGGCAATATGAGATCATTGACATCAATTATTCTGTTACAACAGATGTCCGCTGTAGTCGTGACCCACACATCAGTTAATATATAAGTATTCATCAGTCACTAGAGTCCTGCTACCCTGAGATCCAAAGGGTTAGAGATCAAAGTCTCCAAGATCATTCTGCCTCTAAATAACCAAGGAAGCTAAACGTTCCTCATCGTATCATTAGTGATAATACAAGGTGGTAATCTAACATGAAACAACATCTTTAAGTAGGGGCGTTCGATATTATCAGTCTACCTGTAATAGTGGAAAATATTGGAACTTTTCCTGACTTAAGGAGTTGTTCGTTTGCACAGAAAACGTTTAAACTTGAAGCATGACAGCAGAGATGGTGTTGTAGGCACCTAAAATGCTTTCGTTTTTACTTTTTAAAGAGAGGGGGACACAGCAAACATCTGCATGGAAACGAAGGGACGACTAATCCGGTATATTAGATTTCAGGAAAAAAGCCAATATCAAGCATCCCTATCCGCCATCCGTCCTTTATCTTCCGCTTATCCGGAGTCGGGTCGTGGGGGCAGCAGCCTAAGTGGAGATGCCCAGACTTCCCTCTCCCCAGCCACTTGGGCCAGCTCTTCCTAGGGAATCCCAAGGTGTTCCCAGGTGAGAGGCATAGTCCCTCTAATGTGTCCTGGGTCTCCCTTTAGGTCTCCTCCCAGTTGGACGTGTCCAGAAAACCTCACCAGGGAGGCGTCCTAACCAGAAGCCTAACCCACCTTAACTGGCTCCTCTCGATGTCCCTATCCTTAAATGATAAATGCCACCTTAAGTGGATCGAACATTAAAATGACACCGGCTGTTTCAAATCCCAGAAACAGAACAGTTATAAAAAACTAGGAGGTAAAAAATGGGATCCTTCAGCGGGAGAGGGACAGAAGTCTTTCCCTCGACTCGGTATTCATCTCTAATGGCCGACGTGACAAATCTTAACTCACGCTTTCTTTGCGGATGTGTCAGCGTGAAGTTCCACCTTCAGTCTCTGCTCTGTTTGGCTTTAACGTGTGGCACTCATTTCTTTTCTAGTCAGTAAATCTGGTGTCGAACGGCGGTGCTTGGTTTTATCTGACCGGCTCTGGCTTAGGCCGAGGGGAGTTGCTTCAGGAAGCCTTCTGATTCATGGTTGATGCAGAAAATACTGTTTAATACGGCTCTAATGATGTGACTGCCACAATAAGATGCTCCAAGGTTAGAGTTAAGGAGCTTCTGCCTGTTGCACTCCTCACCTCAAGACACAACATTTCACTTGCAAACCTTATCAGGTTTAAAGAAACGCTACCGTCCTCCACCCTCCGTTATTCACTGGTTCAACACAAGCTCCTCACAGCTGGTATTTACATGAACCTGCAACAGCGGCGCTTTATCATTTAACTGGTCTCTAGTGAGGGACACACCTGAACATGTGAATAAGTAGAGAAGCAGTAATTTAATAACAACAGAGGCACAAGCAGGGGAAGCTGTTGAGTTCACAAGTGGCTGACAGCAGCAGTGCTCCTGTTTCGTGTTTTTAAACTGCCCAGGTCCGCACAAGTCGGTCCAGTCTTCATGTTTCCTTCTTTTTCACAAGCCAACTTCACGATTTAACAAAAAATAAAAATAAAGACGCTTCTGGGTGGATTTTTAGGTGCACGTGAGAAAATGTGAACTTCTTTTATAATAATAACTAATCCTCTATCATTTATTTTATTAGAGCCCTTCGCACCACAAACACAACAGGTCAGGAGTTACAGGTCATCATGTTCTGCCAGGTCTTTTCACTCCATTGCATCTAATAACTGTTTCTTTCTGCTACATGTGCTGGGCCCTAACCTGTGACTCACTTCTCTACAAATGACAGTGACTCGTGGGTTTGAGGTTAGAGGACTTTGCTGTTTACCCAGGAAGGAGCGCTCCATTCGACACGCTGAGTGGAGGAGGTGCAAGTGGGAGCGTTCTCAGGACACGGTCCACTGCTCCACAGGGAGCTGCTGCGGTGGTTTGGGTGTGCAGAAAGGGAAGTTTGGTCGTGAACAAAGCTGATTGCATCTGGGTAAAAGAGTGCACTTCTGTTTAGTCTAAACTGAAAAGAGGATTTATAAAAGAGGTTTTGAAGGACTTTTCAGAGCCCGTTCAGTTGTTCGTCACGTTTGTGATTTCTGAGATGTCACCACCCATAAGGAAGGGTAGTTCTACAACCTGCTCAATACCAACATCCTCCTAAAATATATAACACGCTCCTAACTTCACTGTTTAGATGGAAGAAGAATTTAGCAGAGGTGTGGACCACGTCACATGACTTGGACTCGAGTCAGACTTGAGTCATTATTTTAATGACTTCTGACTTGACTTGATAACATCTATAAAGACTCACGACTTGACTCAGACTCGAACACCAATGACCTGTGACTTGAATCGACTTGCATCTGTTGACTTGATGACTTGAGCATATTTGACATTTTAGCACAAAAGTGGCACGACTTGGACAAAAATCATAAATCATTCTTCGTTCTGGGTTTGATTTGTCAGCTGCACTTTCTGCTTGTGTGAGCAAATAAAAGAAGCTTTAAGAAGCTTTATTTCTGGAATTTATTCATTATTATTATTATTATTATTATTTAATCGCATCTGTAGTGCTCCCCAGTATGAATGGATGCCTTGTGAGCCATTGTATGTGGAAAATCAAGATCAGGCGCTCCTGCTTCAGGAATGAGTCGCTAGCTGGCGGAGTACAGTTCAGAAAACAGCAGAATTTGGAGTTTTGCTGACATGCAAATGTCTCTGATTGGCTAACAGCAACACAACTCTTCTGCTGCCTTCGTTCTTTCTTGGGTTAAATCTCCACAAATGAGTTTCGCCATGTTATGCATTTGCTAACGCTAACAGTTAGCTTCTCTAGCCAAGATGCTCTGCTCTCTCCTTCACTCTAACAACAGCCCTCTGTGGCTGCAAGGCAGGGTGGGCGAGTCCAGAAGAGAGTCTTTTTCTGACCCGATCATCTCCTCGTCTGTTTTCTTTCTCTTTCTAGCACCATCTCAGACCTCACACTCAGTTATCTCAAATCTTCTACTTCTCCAGTTCTGGCCCTTTTCTCTTCTTCTCCCCGCAGCTCGAAACAGACCATCAGTGTTAGCAGCGCAGAGGAAAGGACGCGCTAAAAATGAGTCCTCCACGGGGGAAATACCACAGCTGTATTAAGATCTCCTCGTCTCACTGTCGTTTAAACCGCTCGTACTCTCCAGCTGATTGTTTGGAAGCTCAGCCGTGGATCCCCAGCGAGATCAGGGACTGCTCATTGAATTAGCCCGGAGTTATAAAAATATCTCTTTTATCAATGTTTGGAAGAGAAACGTGTCTTTCCACCCACCCCCTCAATCTGCTACAGTCCTTCTGTAATTCTCCATCCATTTTCTGCCACATCAAAGCTTCTTCAGCCTAATTTCACTGAGCAACAGGGGAAAGGGTGGGGGGTGTACAGCGAGGCAAAGACTGTGAGGATTCACATCATGTCAGAAGGCTTAATCCGCTGAGCCACAGGGATTCCTCCTTAAATCACAGATATGCTTACTCAGAGCGCGGCATTTAGGGAGGTGAAGACACTACGTGCCGGGTACTTTCGGCTTTTTCAGGCGCTTTGTCGTCCCAACCTAAATTTGTGAAAGGAAGGGAACTAGTGAGGCAGCACTCGGAAGAAGACTGATTGAGGCAAAGCCCGAACACACTGGAGGCAATTTAGTTGAAAAATCCATTTATAGCTGCTAATCTAAGCTTTAATTCCACTCAGAAGGAAATATATTTAGTGTTGCCTCTTGCTTTAATTCCACACGTTAACATACAGCAGTTGTGTAAATATTAATAAAAGCTTAAAGAGCAAGTCACCCCCTACCAGATGCTTACTCACCTCCCACTTCCTGTTTGAAAAATGCAACAAATGCTGTTGCCTTGCAGACCGAGAGGGTGGAGCCACTAACGAATACACACACACACACACACACACACACACACACACACACACACACACACACACACACACACACACACACACACACACACACACACACACACAGGCTCACAACGACATTGTGACATCATATGGTACCAGCTAACGTTCTAGGTTACCTCTTAGCCAATAGCAATGGCAGATTTAAATTCAAATGCAGAGTTTTTACCTGACAACGGCACAACACTGACAGTTTTAGGCAGAACATTTTAAATTGTAACTAAAATGCACTAAAGTGCAAAACTATTGACGACACGTGTCTGCAGCACGATTAGACACACATTTATATAGTTTATCAGGAAAAAAGATGAGTAGAGGGTGACTTGCTCTATAAACAATACTTTTTATTCCCTTTGCTGTTTCAGCTCCAAAGCTGATTTAAAGTAGATCTTTTGAAGTTTTTCTGTACAGAAAGTTACGATCGGTTAGGCCTAGTCCACACGTAGCCGGGTTTTTATAAAAACGAATATCCGCCCCTCCAAAAACTTGCATCCACACCACCGCGTTTTAAAAAAAAACTCTGTCCACACGTACCTGGATAAATACGTTGTTAAGGACATGCCAGACCTGTAGGCGGCAGTACTTCCCCCGTTCTTAACCTCGTCCTTCGTCTGTGGTCTTCTGCAAGGAGCAGTAATTCCGCTTGCAAAAACAAACAAGCAGAAAGCGCTTGGACAATTGATAAAGCGAGTGCAGCTCTGAGGGCGTCCATGCTGTCGGCTAGTGTAAACACAGGTCGCACACGTGATGTCAGCATTTTTTGTCACGGAAAGTGACGTTGCGGACCTTAAAACTCCGGTTTTGTCCGTCCACACGCAGACACCCAAAACGGAGAAAACGCAGATCTTCACTTTGGCCGGAGTTTTTAAAAAGATCCGTTTTCGTGTGGATGACAGGCCAAAACGTAGAAAAATATCTACGTTTTGGCAGATCCCCGGCTACGTGTGGACGGGGCCTTAATCGTAGATCCTAGGATCATTAGGGCACTCAAACTCCTCCACCACGATAAGGTGACGGTTCAAGGAGGAGCGGAGCAGATCCTGACAGAAATAACCTTTAGTAGCTCAGCTTACATGTTTCCATGTTTTTATACTATTATTTCATTGTCATTTATTTTATTACATGTAACTTTGTTTGCCTCCTAATAAAACAGCAAATTGACTTCACTCTGCATGTGTCTGATTTAGTCCCACAGCAAATGAGCCTGGTTTCATTTAAAACCCAACATATCTACGACTGTCGCCACCCCATTCTTAAGTGTACTTCATATATTTAGGGCATAATTCTGGTTCACAACATTATGAGATGATAAAAAAGCTTAAATGTTGCCTCCCGGTTTCAGATAGAACGGTCCAGTGAGTGCATTTTGAGCCCAAGGACAGAAGATTAATTTGTTTCTGCTCCACTCTTAAATTAGAGTTGGAGACCTTGCTGGGGAAACTTCTTAAAAAAGCAACAACCTTGTTAGCTTGAGCCAAACCAAGGTGAAGAGACGGGAGGTGGTGCAGTGAAGAAATTAGTAGCAGAAAGGAAGTAAACAGTTGCTTTTCTTCATGAGTCAATACCAGCGCTGAGCCAACAACCTTGACAAGTTTGTATATTTAAGTCAAAGTCAGCATTCACAATGTGACTCTGAGCCAAGGAGACTCTGGAGGGAAGAGTTTCCTTCCGTTTATGTTTAAGTCAAATTAAGCCAAGTTAGCTTGACTGATATGGATATTACTGGGGTAGATATTACCATAGAAGAATTTTTTTTCATATTTATGCTGATTATTTTGGTCTCTCCACTCAAAGCGAGATAAAATACTGCCTGCTGAACAGTTTGGCTGCGATCATCAGCTTTGATGTGAAGCCTGGCAGACAGAACCAGGGAGAGAACCGGTGTTTCTTAAGAAGCAGAGACAAGAACAGCAAGAAGAGAGAAAAGTCAGCGTGTGTGTGTGTGTGTGTGTGTGCGTGCGTGTGTGTGTGTGTGTGTCAGTATCTGGAGAGCACTAGAAGTTTCCCGTCCTTTGTCTCTTTTATTCATGGCCATTTGGGTTGTGGGAACAGCCTCATTTGGGCAAGGACACCGTTAATTAGACGCCATGTTTCTGCAACCTCTGCAGAGTCAACACCCCTGCACGGCACGATTACGCTCTGCTTCTTCCTCACACACACACACACATGCACACACACACACGCACGCACGCACAAACACACACACACACACACAATTTTCCCTAAACTGTATCAGTGACCTTTGTGACAACAGCTTCTCCGTTTTTATCGTCTCTTTTGTGTTTTTATCCAATTTCTGGGACTAATTTACCATCGACTCATATTGCCGTGCTCTCTGTTGCTGTAACAACACACCTTTTCTGTTTTGAGGACAATAGGTTGTTTGTTCCCACTTTACCTCTGAGCTCGGGGAAGGAGTTTCGGGTACATAAATGTCATAATCGCTCAGCACACACAGACACACCACATGGGGAAAGATACATGGACAGCTGTATACACCATTATCCCCTACAAGCACTGTTGAACAACACAATCCCAAAGCACGGGTTTTTAAATTAGGGCTATAGGAGCCTCCACTCCGCTGGGAAGGCTTTCTATAAGCTGCAGAGGATTTTCTCCTTTTCAGCCACAGATCATTCAGGTTGCTTCATGTTCTAAATTCATCCAGAAAGGTATCCCTGAGCGGGATAGGGTTGCTAACCCTAACCCAGAAACTCAACTTTTCTACACGCATGCATCGATGACTGATTAGCAGCAGAGAAACATCAGAAAAGAGATGCAAATATACCAAACCTTGACCTTGCATTCCTCTGACAGCTCAGGTTTTCTGCTTCTGGTGTCGCTTAATCACCAAATCTTTATGTAACCAGAATTTAAAACCACATTTCCCTTGTTGCTGTTTAAGTCAGCCGTCTCAACACTGTTCAGCTGAGACTGGCTAACAGGCACACACTGACATTGTGGTGTGTACCGTAGCATAACATTTAGTCTTAGCCGTCTCTGACTTTCCTGTGTAAATCATTAATGTTGTAATGGCCGCTGAGAAACGGATCGTTCTGAGGAGAGCTTGTTTAACACATCTGAAGAAAGACACTCCTCCTTAAACCCGCATGTCCCGACCCACTTGAAGGTCAGCAGTATATAAATGTTGGTTGTGGTAATGCGGACAGCAGGACGCTAGCCCGAGCTACAGCTAACGTCAGCTCGAGGGGGAAGGTGTGCAAACGCATTGACAGAGACGTTTTCCATCCAGACATCTCCGTCACCTGGGAATTGTTGCAGAGCAGTTCCCCGCCAGGACAGCAGAGGGCGTAGTGCTGGGTACCTACCATCATTACAGTCACATATCCAGTCTGAGACTGTGCATTTACCATTGTGTTTACATTGTTTTAATGTATTTCAGGGACTTTTTAACACGGACAAAATTTCCCTCCACCTCTTCATGCGATCGGCACCTCTGAACTCACGTTTCCCGTCTTTTGTGTTCATGAATAAAATGCAGACTGAGTATCTTTGTACGCCTCCAGTCACGGGTGAATAAACGTTCATGTTTTCCACGAGGCGTTCTACAATCTGCCGCTAAATGTTTTGCTTTTTCAGGGGACAATGGCGGTGCTGCTGACAAAGTTAAAGGAAGCGGCATCCTGACCAATCACAAGCTTGCAGTCTCCTTCACTTTTGATGGCTAGTTAAAAGGTTGGGCATGCCAGCCTTCGCATATAATGGCGTTGCGTGGCCATGAGAAGCGTTGCCAACTCAGCTACTGTTCGATATCCTAGTAGAACGCAGAGATCCTTCCACCGCTGAACCACAGGTCCCAGGTCAGGTCTCCACCAGGCTTTAAAGAGCAAGTCACCCCCTACCAGATTCTAACTCCACTCCCACTTCCTGTTTGAAAAATGCAACAAATGCTGTTGCCTAGCAGACTGAGAGGGTGAAGCCGCTAACAAACACACACACACACACACACGCACAGGCTCACAACGACATTATGACATCATATGGTACCAGCTAACGTTCTAGGGTACCTCTTAGCCAACAGCGATGGCAGATTTAAATTCAAATGCAGTGCAGAGTTTTTACCTGACAACGGCACAACACTGACAGTTTTAGGCAGAAAATTAAAATTGTAACTAAAATGCACTAAAGCGCAAAACTATTGACGACACGTGTCTGCAACACGATTAGACACACATTTATATCGTTTATCAGGGAAACAAGTTGGTTTGGGGGTGACTTGCTCTTTAAAGGAGCTTTCAACAAGTTTAGTCTGTTGGTTTTTCTTTACTTTTGTCTGTCTTCAAGTAGAAGCAGGAAGTTGTGGAGTTTGTATGTTTGTGGCTGTGAAGGGGGTGGTGGCTCCATGACTCACTCACTCACCATGTCTTCACAGCTTTGTAAACAGCTGGAAAACGCCACTCAGTCTAGGAATATCTGCAAACGCGCGTGCATGCTTCGTGAATGTAAAACATTACTGGCTAATGCTGAGGGGGGTTCAGTGAAATCGCACAGGGCTGCATGGGATGGGGTGTTAGCTTAGCCCAAATAAACAGACATAATGTCTACATTATATCTCAGCACAGGTTCAGACTGTATCTGCATCACGGATAACAATAAACATAGTCCTTAAAGGGGGAATAAAGGGAAAAGCTGCACCAGGGTGGACAGATGTCTGAGCTGGATTAAACTGTGTTGCAGACAAAAGAGTCACCTCAGCAAGACAACCGTAACCGTGGACGTCT
This sequence comes from Nothobranchius furzeri, assembly GCF_043380555.1. Taxonomy (NCBI): domain Eukaryota; kingdom Metazoa; phylum Chordata; class Actinopteri; order Cyprinodontiformes; family Nothobranchiidae; genus Nothobranchius; species Nothobranchius furzeri. Next base: position 80,169,070 of record NC_091745.1, on the reverse strand, counting down.
GTTGGCTCTAAGGTAACACAAAGCTTCTCCCTCTTGCTTTATGAGGATCTGTGCTCTGATTCACCGTTTTTCCATAGAAATCCAGTCAGGAATTTTGTAAAGAGCCCTGATGCTGAAGGCTGCTCAGAGATATTAACTGTTGTTGCATCGAAAATCTCCAAGAAGCTCTTAAGGAGTTGTTTGGTTACTGACTGCTCTCATACACATATTGAGCTGTGATGGCTTTGCTAACTAAGGAGGGCGGGGCTTAGAGCCACAGGTCAGTTTACTGTGGTCGCTGTGAGACTAGCCATTAGCTTATCAACCAGGTAACATCAGAGTTTTCCCCAACCTGATGCAGTTTAACAGCTGGTAACAAAAGTATTGATCCAGACTTCTGCAAACTTACCTGAAGAATAAAAACGATTCATTTATTGTTGAATTTGATAGATGTGACATGAACTTAAACACACGTTTGCATCTGGTTTGTCTTATCCGCATCGCACTTTGTACTTTGGGAAGTTGTTTTTCTCACTTTCCATCTGCTTTGCTCCATCACCTCCGTCTCCTTGTGAAGCACGCTGATCCTCCTCCCCGTGTGCATGCACACCCTCTTTTCCGAGCTGCTGTGATGAAGCCATCACAGCTAAGTCAGCTGTCTCAACGCTGTTCAGCCGAGACTTTGGTTAAAAAAATCTGCTGTGGTTGTTCCCATCCTCATTTTCGTCTCTGTAGCTCTACGTAGCAGCATCTCCTTCATGTGTGTCTGTTGCTTTGTGTGTGTTCTCCTTCTTCTCCCTCTAAAAGACTTTTGTAGCGGAGTGGTTTATTTATAGTGCCAATTAATACTGGAGGAGACTCCGTGGGTTTTAGCATTTTTTTATGTTTCTTAAATTTTCCGGCCTCCAGAAGCTGGAAGCTGTCATGGTGGGAGGACAGACTGGCTTTTGGTCTCAGAAAAACAGAAATAGTTATGAGATGGAAAAGGAGAGAAAACATTTATTTTCATAATGAGTCAGAATAAGAGGTCATGACTTTAATCCTTGGGCTGTTGTTATCCCTCTGCAGCTCATCAACCAACCATGCTCACCTGGGACTTCAGGACATCCACCTGTGCTTCCCAGGATTTCAGCTTCCTGCAGTCGCAGCTCTGACGCCATCATCCACAACCCAACAGGCCAACAAGCTCTGTGCTGTTTTCACCTTCGTGCAGACCTGGCACAGCTCTAGCCAAGTCATTCAGAGTCAAGTCAGCTAAGTCATCCAAGCCAAGTATCCAGGTTTTCCTGAGACAAAGGTATTTTTGGCTCAGTTCTTTGTGTTGGCTGCTTTGTGTTTATTCACTTAGCTTCTTGGGTCCAGTTCACCAGAATCCCCGTTTATGACCCAGAAGTGAGTATTAGCATGCTGGTAGCATCAGCTAACATCAACTAGCATCAGCTAACATCAGCTAGTATCAGCAAACATCAGCTAACATCAACTAGTATCAGCTAACATCAGCTAGCATCAGCTAACATCAGCTAGCATCAGCTAACATCAACTAGTATCAGCTAACATCAGCTAAACATCAACTAGCATCAGCTAACATCAACTAGTATCAGCTAACATCAACTAGCATCAGCTAACATCAACTAGCATCAGCTAACATCAACTAGTATCAGCTAACATCAACTAGCATCAGCTAACATCAACTAACATCAGCTAACATCAGCTAACATCAGCTAGCATCAGCTAACGTCGGTTTAATCAGTGAGGTTTTGTAGGAACTATAAAACTAAAATGAATGAAAAGTAAAAACCACAACAGACTTGACATATTGGACATTTCCCACATTTCCCACATTACAGCTGCTCCTCAGGTTATGCTTGCGCAGCGTGAACATTCCCTCTAAAACCAGGTAGCCAGCTCCTAAATGTCCGCTGTGCACCCAGGCTGCTTGTGGAGCGAGCTGAAGAGAAAGCCTCGTCCTGAAAGGCAGCAGCCACCTCAGAGCCAGACCCTGACAGGATGAGTGATGCTAGCTGGCAGCTGGCTACACACTCCTACTGTTAGAGAAACATAAGGATAGAAAGAGACAGCGGGGTGAGATGAATGAGTCAGGTCGGTGTCAGAGCAGGATGGATTTGGATCGGAACCAAAACCACTGATGGCGTAGATGGACAGCAAGATGGATGAAGGGGCTGAGAAGAATGACTAATAGATTTTAGACACAGGATGTCAAACTGCTTCCGCTGGGCTAAAGGGTCACTGGAGGGGGGGGGAGGGGGGGTGTATAATCTGAGGCGCACGCTCACATCCTACAGCCTCAGGTCAGCTGGTGGTCTGCTGCATCACTTTCTCCTACACGGTGATGCATCGATCCCCTTTGAGGGTTTCTGGTCCAGACGGACCAGAACGGATGTGTCTGAGGGCGCTGTTTGTCGGTGATCACCAGCTGTACGTTATGTTTGTGTTCCAACAGGAAGAATGACAGGATTACTTCCTCATGCTCACATTCATGCTGCTCGGTCTTCTCTGCCAACCCAAACAGACCTGAGGATCCTTCTCTAACTGCGTCTGCTGTTTGGTGCAGAGGGAGCGGCTTTGGCCACACTTTGTTTCAGAACCGATGCTGAAAGTTTGCTGGATGCTTTGTTCAGAAGAAGAAAGCTGCTAAAATGGTCCCAAAGCAAAAATCTGCTTGATTCATCACAAAAACTGACGAAGGAAACCATCCTTGAGCGATTGCTTACTTATTTGGGACCTGAAGTCAACGTGCAGCACGTTAAAACAGGATTTAACGGTTTTGGACGGTAAACTTTGACAAAATGATCATTGATGGGACGACGTTTACATTTTCATTTTGAAGGCGTTCTTTCTGGCAGCAGCATCACGTGACCAGATGCACACGTGTCTAAAACCGAACCAACGGCACAAACAACTCCTGATTAAAACTCATTCTTTTAATTTATTGTAACTACTTTAAGAACAATAAAGTCCCTTTTTCACCATAAATCCCAGTAATGACGTAGAAGATTAATATTTGGGATCAAATCTAACGTTAAACACACGTTTAGAAGTCGTTTAAATATGAGGTAAACATAGACGCGACACAATATTCAGATTTAGGTATTTTTAACTAGATGAACACGTTTCTCTTGGCTTTTATCGTCATAATCTTTGAATTATTCTACTTTACAACCAGTTCCCCGTCGACGACTTATGGATGCATATATAAACCGGCGACGGTGGCACAGGAGTTAAGCGCTCGCCCCGTAATCGGAAGGTTGCAGGTTCGAGCCCCGCTCAGTCTGTCGCTGTCGTTGTGTCCTTGGGCAAGACACTTAACCCACGTTGCCTGCTGGTGGTGGTCGGAGGGACCGGTGGTGCCAGCGCTCGGCAGCCTCGCCTCTGTCAGTGCGCCCCAGGGCAGCTGTGGCTACGGTGTAGCTCATCACCACCACGGTGTGAAAGTGTGTGTGAATGGGTGAATGACTGATTGTGTTGTAAAGCGCCTTGGGGGTTTCCAGGACTCTAGAAGGTGCTATATCAAATACAGGCCATTTACCATTTAAACATGTTGCTTTATTTATAAGGTTGAACTTTTACTCAAATCTCAGCTGATTTGTGATTAGGATTAACATCAGATTAGAGTCGGTGGCTTCAGACTGATATCTGATCATGACAGACGTTACAACTGGGAAACGTTTGAGTAAATTAACACCAGTTCTTGCCACGAGTCTCACCACGAGTTTTACCACGAGTTTTGCCACAAGTCTTGCCACGAGTGTTACGAGTCGTGTTGTTTAAGATTTGGAGAAACGGTCTGACAGAAGCAATAGTTCTCAAACTCCTGGTTCCTCCCACTCGTCCACTGAGGACCCCTGCTTTTGTCTGACTATTGTCTCTTCTGCATTGTTCTCTGCTGCAGCCAAACGCCCAGGGCCACTGAACACAGCACAGCAACACAATGGACAGCCACAGAGAGAAGCTGGGTCTTGGCAAAAGAAATAACACACAATCTCTACACACACTTTCATGGGCATAAACACATATTCACAGCTGCTCAGAGGCACAAAGCTGGCATAACAATGGCGGGCAGAGAGGGCCAGACTTGTACACAAGGCCCTGTGGGGCTGGAGGACATTCACTCACTCTCACATTTCACACAGAGACAACATGGGTCCACATCCCTCAGGAGCCGTTCAGAGAGAGAGAGAGAGAGAGAGAGAGAGAGAGAGAGAGAGAGAGAGAGAGAGAGAGAGAGAGAGAGAGAGAGAGAGAGAGAGAGAGAGAGAGAGAGAGAGAGAGAGAGAGAGAGAGAGAGAGAGAGAGAGAGAGAGAGAGAGAGAGAGAGAGAGAGAGAGAGAGAGAGAGAGAGAGAGAGAGAGAGAGAGAGAGAGAGAGAGAGAGAGAGAGAGAGAGAGAGAGAGAGAGAGAGAGAGAGAGAGAGAGAGAGAGAGAGAGAGAGAGAGAGAGAGAGAGAGAGAGAGAGAGAGAGAGAGAGAGAGAGAGAGAGAGAGATCCTTCCTGTAGCTCAGACGGTGTCCACAACACTAAAAATGGTGTCAAGTGAAAGGAAGGAAAGTTCGTCTCGCAGGACGTGTCTGTCTCCTTCCTGTCTGCAGGGAATAGAAGGAAACGAGATGAGCGAAGACATTCTGTTGCTACACGGTTTTCAAGTGTCTGACATCTGTGTGTTCAAGCAGCTGCTGTTAGCGATGCTTCAGCGTTTAACTGCATTTTAAACAGAGACAAGCCGGTTAAGAGGTTAGCCTGAACGCTGATCCAAATCTACAGCCATGTTTCCATCTTAGGAATTCTGGGACATGTCTGGGACGACGGCTCGGTCCTCTCAGCTGTTGTCTCCATACACATCAGCCTTTTCAGGACTTCACTAACATGGCAGCATGTTGCAACAGTGAGTGATGTCACCGATCAGCTCCAAACGGCGTTGACGGACACTAATAACACTAAACGTTTGAATCTGTCAGACTATGCTGTAATTTCATTGGTTCAGGGGAACGGGAGCAGCTGTGTGACATACACAGCAGCGTTCAACGATCAGAAGCAATGTCGTTTTTTACGTAGGATGCAACCATGTGAGGAACTTCTGCTACTACTGTGGTATTGTGAGAAGGGGTAGGTCGATATATCGGGCAGATTTTCGTCGCCATCGGCCGATAAACTTCCTTAGTAAAGCTGACTAAAGTCAGGCGCGTCCCGGGCAGCCCGGTGCGGCTGCAGACCTTTACCTACCGTCTTTCTAACGGCTCTTTTTCACTGTTTCGTACTTGGATGTTTAACCGATTTGTTTAACTTTATTTAGACGACTGATTTTAACACTGAGCACTAAACGAAGATTTACCAGTTGGTTAAAAGTCAGAGTTCAGAAACTGATTCAGAGATTTTGTGCATCAGCTGATGTTGTTAGTGACGTTTTTGCCTGAAGATCAGGTGGAAACATCTAGAAATCGGCCATGGAAATCAGCAGCACACATTGGCATCGGTACCGGTGATAAACAAAACATCATCGAGCAACTTCTAAATGTTAGTTTAGAGACTTCCAATTAAGGCTGCAACAGTTAAAATTTTGAACCGTCACCTTATCGTGGTGGAGGAGTTTGAGGGCCCTAATGATCCTAGGAGCTATGTTGTCTGGGGCACTTAGTGCCCCTGGTAGGGTCTCCCATGACAAATGGGTCTTAGGTGAAGGGTGAGACAAAGAACTGTTCAGAAGATCTTTCATGGACGCAAACAAAGAGTCGGAGTACCCGGCCCGGAGGGTTACCGGGGTCCCACCCTGGAGCCAGGCCTGGGGTTGGGGCCCGTGAGCGAGTGCCTGGTGGCCGGGCTTTCGCCCATGGGGCCCGGCCGGGCCCAGCCCGAACCGGATACATGGGCTCATCCAACTGTGGACACACCACCCGCAGGAGGAACATGAAGGGTCCGGTGCAATGTGGATCGGGTGGCAGACCGAGGTGGGAGCCTTGGCGGTCCGATCCCCGGACAAGGAAACTGGTTTTTGGGACATGGAACGTCACCTCGCTGGCGGGGAAGGAGCAGGAGCTTGTGGCAGAGGTTGAGCGGTACCGGCTAGATATAGTCGGACTCACCTCGACACATTGCATTGGCTCTGGAACCCGAGACCTGGAGAGGGGTTGGACACTCTCCTTAGCTGGAGTTGCTCCGGGTGAGAGGCGGAGGGCTGGGGTTGGCTTTTTGTTAGCCCCAAGACTCTCTGCCTGTGTGTTGGGGTTTACCGCGGGGGACGAGAGGGTAGCTTCCCTCCGCCTTCGGGTGAGGAACGGGTCCTGACTGTTGTTTGTGCTTATTCAATTCAATTCAATTCAATTCAAAGACACTTTATTAATCTATAAAATGCAGAAGCAGCCATGCACCCAGCACAGAGAGACAGAAATTAGAGACTCAGTACACACAATTCAGAGATCAGACATACATGGGCAAGACACGTGACAAGAATTGGTGACT